>NC_133543.1:56238603-56391103 GCF_048773025.1 Camelus bactrianus
AACATCTCACCTTTCCTGAAAGTCAAAGGAGTTCCACCGTGGCTTATTTGTTGTTGACTTACCAAAAACACAGGGATTATCTGCTTAAGGAGCAAGTAAGGAGGTTTCTCACTATGGTGATCACATTGCTGGCCAACACCCAGAGGAGAGACTGGGACATAAACTCTCCTGTCCTGAGGAGCCCAGGGATGTGTGAAGAGGTCAGTACCTAGTTAGGGGAAATGCCACCAACACGGTCCCCAAGCCTAGTCTAGGTAAGCCCTCCAGAATCACCTGCAGAAAGCCGATGCCGAGCTTCCATGACGGTCTCTGTGCCATAAAGGTGGGGAAGGATAGAGTCCAGTTAGGTGAAAGAAACTGGCTGACCTTGGGGGCTGGGGTCGCTGGTGGCAATTATCTGAAGGGGCTATAAACAACATTATGGGAAACAAACTCAAGAACGATGGCTGTTTTAGGAGCTCTGTCAAAGCCAAGCTAAGGCTTGACTGTCAGAAATCCAGGGCTTCCTGTCCTGGACACTGTTTGGTTTTGTTTTCTGTTTTATCAAAGCCCCACGGAACATTTGGTGTGACAGGGAGATTCTATTTAGAGAGAGCGAATCACAGCCCCCCAAGGATCCTCCGTCTCCAGATTAAGTTTCTGCAGCTGGTAGAGGAGATTCAGTCACATGTTGGAACCTGGTCAGTAAACTGGCAGGTGCCAGGCAAAGAACATCAGTGTTAGAAATATCCACCCCTACTCTAATAAGTTGTAACTGATAGTAATAATATGCAAGAGAAAAACGAGTTGCCTGTGCACAAGATGGTAAGTTCCTCAAAGAGGCGGAAGTATGGGATTCCAGAGAAACCCACAGACATGAGGAAGCTCTACACCACAGTTGCCTTAAGGAGGAGTTTCTAAAGGACTTTTGGCAAATGTTGCAACATACAGGGAGGAACATTTCCACATAAGTACTAAAACCTGGAACTCAGCAGACCTGCTTCTGAAACCCTAAGGCTCTGGGTCTCCTGCCCCACGAGCCTGCCTGTTAGGAGCTCCACAGAAATCGACAAGATTAAATTGCAACCAGTCACAAATTGGAACCTATGTCTTTTGTAAGAGATAATGTTCTGCTGCTTCGATCCTCAATCACTCCTTGGTAAATAAAGATTTAGAACAAATATCAACGTATTTGACATGTGGTTTTCAATCCACATATTTCTCATTTTCTATTTGTTTTCCTACCAAGCGTATCATTTGTCTAATATGTGTACATTTTGATCAGTTCCTGATATCAATGAACAAGGTAGGCAGGGTCACAGTGAGAACTGGGCCAGGCCAGATGAGCCAGCCAGGTGAGCCAGACGACACAAATGGAGGGGAATTGGACAGGTGGAGGCCAATGCCAGGGAGTGCCCCGACTCAGTGCTGATGAGAACCACAGACAGCTGTTGGGACAAAGGCTAGGAGCTGGATTAAGGAGGTGAGAGCAAGAAACACAGGAGGGACCAAGCAGTCATCCAGGGCCCGTCTTTGTCATTTGCCTTGTGAACAATAGGAGATGAGTGAGCAGTGACATGGGGTCAGAAGCCCCCTCCTGATGTTGGCCAACAGGAGGCATAGTGTCCCTTCTGTTCTGAGGACAGATATTTTAGGAACACATGATTCCATTGTGTTATTTGAGGAATAATGAGAGAGTGCATCTATGCCCACCTTCTCCCTGCACTGCATCACTCCTGTTCTCTGCCTAAGAACTCCCAAACTAGGCAGCCAGCTTGGTTACATGTGTGCATTATTTAATGTATGAATTTGTCCTATCTATTGTGAACAAGTTTTAAAGTTAGCAAGCTCTGCTCCTGAACCTCCTTGTACAAGATAACGAAATGGCCTCAATTTAGTCTACTTCAAGAAAACTCGCTGGAGGTCCGGGAAGAAAAGCCCATATTACAGCGGATCCAAATTGAATCCTGACTGGTTCAGAACAGTACTGTTACCTGAAGTGATGCTCAAATGAAATAATCATATCATACTCCACCCTGCAAATGTCATTTTTAAAACAAATATTCATCTACGGTAAAGATGTAGTTAAGAATATCAGTCAGCTCATTACCTAAGATCCTCTTCACGTGATGTCCTTCAGGTCTTAGCACAAGGAATAGTTGTGTAGGGAAACTGATTTTGCTTTTTCTTACAGCTATCATGAATTATATAGCTTATCAGATTTTTCCTCTTCTCACTAGCTGTTAAATTGGAAATACTAAATATTGCCACTAGCAAGTATTTAGGCATTTGTAATAAGCACTTTGGAATTAGCCCTACTCCTGGCTCCATTTTATTTCCCTACCATTTTTCTTTTGCACTGATTTTTTAAAAGTTACTTCTAATGTATGTTACCTTGACATATTTAGGTACCAAAAAGCTATCTTAAATTCTTTATGGAACAAGATGGTCCAGAGAGAGGGAGACAGAGACAGAGACAGAGAGAGGCTAATGAAGAAATTTTAAAAACCTGTAAATAGACTTAACCTATGATCCAGCAATCCCACTCCTGGGCATATATCTGGAGGGAACTCTAATTCAAAAAGATACACACACCCCATTGTTCATAGCAGCACCATCTACAATAGCCAAGACATAGAAACAACTAAAATGTCCACCAACAGATGACTGGATAAAGAAGTTGTGGTATATTTATATTATGGAATACTACTCAGCCATAAAAAAGAATAAAATAATGCCATTTGCAGCAACATGGATGGACCTGGAAATTGTCATTCTAAGTGAAGTAAGCCAGAAGGAGAAAGAAAAATACCATATGATATCACTTATATGTGGAAATCTTAAAAAAAAAAAAAAAAGACACAAATGAACTTATTTACAAAACAGAAACAGACTCACAGACATAGGAAACAAACTTATGGTTACCAGGGTGGGAAGAGGGGTAGGAAGGGATAAATTGGGAGTTTGAGATTTGCAGATACTAACTACTATATATAAAATAGATAAACAAGTTCATACTTTACAGCACAGGAAACTATATTCAATATCTTGTAGTAACCTATAATTAAAAAGAATATGAAAAGGAATATATGTATGTATATGTATGACTGAAGCATTATGCTGTACAACAGAAATTGACAGAACATTGTAAACTGACTATACTTCAAAAAGGAAAGAAAGAAGGAAAGAGAGAAAGAGAGAGAGAAAGAGAGAAAGAAAGAGAAAGAAAGAGAGAAAGAAAGAAAGAAAGAAAGAAAGAAAGAAAGAAAGAAAGAAAGAAAGAAAGAAAGAAAAGAAAGAAAAGAAAGAAAGAAAGAAAAAGAAAGAAAGAAAGGAAGAAAGAAAAGAAAAAGTAAGGAAGGAAGGAAGGAAGGAAGGAAGGAAGGAAGGAAGGAAGGAAGGAAGAAGTTTGGGTAAAGGTAGTGACATTTCCTTCCTGAGGCTTCTAAAAACAGTGTCAGCCACTAATGGTGGGGTGGAGAGGAAGGCAAGCCATTGAAGGAGACTCAGAAAAGAGGCCAGAACTAGCAATGATCTTGAACAAGGAAAGTGACGTTGTAGATAGACCAGCTGAAGAAAGGGTGCCTCATGTCAACAGAGCGTAGTGGAGCTGAGCAGGGGAGAAAGGCCACTGAACTCGGCATTAGCTGGACATCTGTGACTTTTGCAAGGGTAGCTGCAGTAAATGCTGGAGGCAGAAGCCAGACTCTGGAGTTAAAAGTGGAGGCATCAGGAATAGACTTTTCTTTTTCAGAGACTTGGCTGGGAAAAGGAGGGAATGAGGTAAGTGTAAGAGAGGCAGGAAACAGGAAAGATTACTTGGGGATGTCAAAAGCTTGAGACTCTGGGCTTGTAGGAAAGTGCTAGTGAAGAAGGGATGCTGGAGGGGAAGAGAGAGTGAAGAGGGAGCTGGGAAGAGAAAAACAGATGATACAAGTCTTGAGATGGAAGCTGGGAGATGTAATCAGATAAAAATAGCAGCTCTGGAAATGCGACAAGTCACCAGGAAAAACGACCAGTCTAGCAAGTTATTTGACACAGCATGCCTGCATTTTTAAAATGTTCATCCTATCATTGTAATCATTTTTTTTTAATACTATTGATTAGCTAGGTAAAAGATCCCATGAATGAATACTACTTGTGGGATGGAAAAATAGGCTTGTCAACAATGAAACAGAAAGGACATTGTGACTCACAGACACACATGCTCAGATCCCATGCCTTCAGATCCTCACTGACACAGGTATTGTGTCCTCTGTGTTTATAGACAAGGGACTTCTAAGCTGAAACAAAAAACAATTCCAGTTTTCCTCATCTCCATCTAATATGGCACCTCCTATTGGAAAAAAAATGACCACTTGAATCATAAAAAATGCAGAGAAACAAGTGCTGTTTACACCTTGAGATTGTGAATACTTCTGCCCATAGTCATGTGCAGTGGGGCACCGAGGGCATCAGCTATCCTCAGCTGTAATTCAGATTTCCAGAAGAGACAGCTGGTCTTTTTCCATAAACTCCTCACTGCTTTTTAATCTTATCACTGACACCTACTAGGAAATACCATAAATCCCACATATTTCTCCTTTCTGCTTACAAATTTTCTTTTGGCTTCTTCAGATTATTTGGTTTCTCTGTGCTTAACAATTTAAGTTAAATTAAAATCTAATAGAGTCAGAACTCAGAATTCCCAATTTATCTTATAGTAGGATAAATGCTTTAATAAGCTCAATTTTTTATCCAGAGTGTGATAACAAGTTTTGAAATTAAGTATAAGAATTTAGGAAATAAAAAAGGACTCATTCCTGGCTGTAAGGCACTGAGCTATGTTTAAAAATACATTAGCTGATATTTTTAAAGCCAGGGTTAGTTACATATAGTCTAACTATAAACAAAGAGGGACATTTGACTACATAGTTACTTTATGCAACTATAAGAACAAAACTTCTATGTCCCATTTAGTTTTAGGTAAACCAGTACGTACATACATGACAGTGCTATGTGACTAAGGAGGAAAGTGCGTTGAGATTGCAGAGACCTGGCTGGCTGGTCAGGGAACCCTTGATCGAAAATATAGCATTTGAACTGGGCTTTGAAGGGTTGGTAGGATTGTAATAAGACAAGGACTGAAGGAAGAAATGCCAGGTAGAATGGCAACACCAGCAAGAGAAAATTGAAATGTACAGGTTTTTAGTCATCCCACCAAAAACTGACCTTGTCTCGTCTGCTAAATTCTAGAATATGGGATTGAAACAAACACAGTCCATACTCTCAAAGTTCTCACAGGACACGAGGAAAGCAGCAGCAGCAACCCGACAATACATGTCTGTGTTTTCTGCCTTTAGGATGCTTTGAGCAACCAGAGAAGAGAAGCTGGAGCTTTGGCTCAGCTGGAGATCGGCACATTGGTAGAGTAGAAGAAGGGCCATCCCAGCAGAAGGAGCAGCATGTGCAAAGACACATAGACCTTTTCCCTCTAGTTTCTAATTATGTAACTATGAAAATAATAATAATAACATTCATTAAATTCTTAACCAGGTACAGGTTTTGAAATGTCAAAGGGTCCTCAGACATCCCTCTGAAGTAGGTACTATCTTCATTTAACAGGTGAGGCTACATAACTTGCCCAACATCACACAGCCAAAGGGAGGATTTCAACTCAGCGTGTCTGGCTTCAGAGCCCACATCCTTAACTACAGTTAGCCTATGTGGTGAGGTCAAGGAAATGTGGGAGATTTGCTCTTACCAGTTCTATAGTTTGGAGAACAGCTATATTTTTCAAGCCCTAAAAGTTGTCTGGAAGGCAGTCTATTCTCAAAAATACATTGAGCACTCGGAATACTATAATCAAGACACTAGCACCTCTGTCTCTGGTGCTTTTATATTTCTGGTCAGATGCTGAGTGGACTGCTATCATGCTGTCTGGCCCAAACCTCCCTTGTCTTGAGAACCCCTCTTTCTTTTCAACTATGTGATCCCAGTGGGGACTGCCATGTTCTTGCATGGCCTCCTCAGCCACAGTTGATGGATCTAGAAGTGTGTCTGTCTGGGCTTGATTGAACTACAACTGAGAAGGCACAACTGGTGAATCTAATGGCAGGAGCTGTGAGATACAAGACTTAGCAGCAGCATCTATGTGTTCTCTACCACACGAGGACATTAATCCACAGTGGTTGAGGGCAAAACCAACAGGCAGAAAACAAGCACATGAAAAAATGCTAATTATCAGAGAAATGCAAATCAAAACTACAATGAGGTATCACTTCACACCAGTCAGAATGACCATCGTTAAAAAATCCACAAAAAAATGGTAGAGAGGGTGTGAAGAAAGGGAAACCCTTATACACCATTGGTGGGAATGTAGTTTGGTGCAGCCATTGTGGAAAACAGCATGGAGATTCCTCAAAAAACTAAAAATAGACTTATCATATAATCCAGCAATCCCACTCCTGGGCATATATCTGGAGGGAACTCTAATTCAAAAAGATACACGCACCCCATTGTTCATAGCAGCACCATCTACTATAGCCAAGACATAGAAACAACTAAAATGTCCACCAACAGATGACTGGATAAAGAAGTTGTGGTATATTTATACAATGGAATACTATTCAGCCATAAAAAAGAATAAAATAATGCCATTTGCAGCAACATGGATGGATCTGTAAATCATCATTCTAAGTGAAGCCAGAAAGAGAAAGAAAAATATCACATGATATCACTTGTATGTGAAAACTGGAAAAAAAAAAACCACAAATGAACTTATTTACAAAACAGAAACAGACTCACAGACATAAACACAAACTTATGGTTACCAGGGGGAAAGGTGGGTATTAAGGGATAAATTGGGAGTTTGAGATTTGCAGATACTAACTACTATATATAAAATAGATAAACAACAAGGTCCTACTGTATAGCACAGGGAACTATATTCAGTATCTTGTAGTAACCTATAATGAAAAAGAATATAAAAACACTTATATATACATGCACATGTATGACTGAAACATTATCCTGTACAACAGAAATTAACACAACATTGTAAACTGACCATACTTAAAAAACAAAAGTCAGGCAGAAAGAAACACAGCTGGGAGTTGGAGAGAGCAGGAGTTCTGAGGGCACTTGAATGTCTAGATCCTGTTGTCCCCAAGGATTAGTCACATACCTCCCCTACCTGAATTTAGGCCACGTACAATAAACCTATAGGCTTCCAAAACATTCCCCTCTTTCTTAATCTAGCTGAAGTTCTGCCACTTGCAGTCAAAAAGGTCCTGACTAACACAAGCATAAAGAATTAATGTACATAACAATACTCAAGAAAAAAAAACACCTTTACAAACAACCTGCAAGCAGGGGCTGCTGTACACATCTTAAAATACCATGTACATATACATGTGGAAAGAGTTTGATCAGGGGACCCTTTCCTGAAAGTAGTAATTCGCAACAGATAACTCAGTTCATGTTGCCAATTGATTCAGCTTCATCCATCCCTCTTCTCAAACCCCAGAAATTTTAGGGCTAGGCAATCCTATATGCTTTAAACCATGGCAGTTCCCAATAGTTTCCCGAGTTCTTAAAAAATCTGGAAGAGGTCCATTTCTAAGTCAAATTGAACACAAGTTGTGACTCCACAGTGAAGCAACTTATTTTTAAATAAATATGCCAGAGGCTAAAGTCCAAATGTGTGCTTTTTCATTCAAAGCCATCCCCTGCGGTCTGTACTTGGTCTGTGAGGCTGCCGTGTCTCAAAGCAGCATAGGAACTCCATTTGGGGCATGGCCTTCACAACTTACCACCTATGCTCTGAATATTCTTAATGGTACCAAACCTTTATCATTGGAGACAAGTCTGCACTTTTGGAATGAGCCAAAATATTTGGAGCCAAGGCTGTTGATTAAGGTGAGTAACACAGCTTAGAAAACCACTTGGCATCAGAAATAAAATTTGAATATAAATATGGAGATAGACTTTTCTTTCGTTACTGACAAATTGCCTCTGACAAGTGATTTTGCTCAGTTATAAACTGTTATAATTTTATTATATAGTTTAACTGCGAAGTAAAATTTAAAGATCTTATTTGTATGATTTATCTAATCAAATTCATAAATGAGGAGAAGGAAAACCTCTTCTCCTGTCCAAGATCTGACAACAAGAGAAATGCCACTAAAAGTGTGTGGAAGAACCATGTCAACTTGTTTAAAAAAAAATTACTTTGGATTTTACAGAAATGTCCATTCAAACTTCAACAATACTGAATCATCTGGACTACCATCTAGCCCAAGGGAGACATTATTACCTTGAGGGATGAGAAGGGACAATCCTTCACTCTAAATTCTTCCCTCTAAACGTGATCATTTTCTCTTTGAAAAACATAAAAGTTAAAAAATAATATATTTTTTGCCTTTTAGAAAGTTTTCTTCCTCTGTAAGTTATTCTTTTGCCTACCCCATGAGGCCAGTGAGTCTACTGAGGACTCTCTAAGGGTCCAGGAGACAGAGATGTTCGAGGATTCTCGTCATATTTTCAGAATGATACACTATACAGAACTTTCCAAATCCTCTTTTTCACATATTCTCTGTGAAGTTGCAACCCTCTGTGAAGAGCGTTTCAAAGCAATCTCTCATGTTTCCCAGAAAATAAATACATCTGATTTGGAAATTCTTACATCAGCAAGATTGTGCGAATATTATTTGTACCAGTTATTTCTTAAATAAATAAATAAAACCCAAGAAAATCTTTTTAAAACATCATTTCAAACAATACAAATAGAAATGTGACATGCATGGCATGGCTGTCTGCTTTACTTGCACTGTTTTACTGTTTCATATTCTGAGCAAACAGAGAGGCTATTTTCCCCCAAGGGTTCAAGAGGGCATACGATTTCATTTCTTCAGAAAATTGTTTCTCAAGATTTCAATCTTCTTCGCTGGAGATGACAAAACATAATATCAGAAACACTTATGCTTTTTATGTACTATATTTTCAAAGCATAAATAAAAGCTCAGTATATATTTAAGACAGGTAGATTCAAACTTACGTATAAATCACAAACATATTGCAAAATAGTTTTATAATGTAAGAATATTTTTATTTTAAAATGTTTAAGAGAAGGTCAATAGAAAAACTAAGCCCTTTAAAAATATTTTGCATTGTCACTCTTATTTTACTCAGGTAGCATTCAATTTTCTAAATCTTGGGGTTAATGAGACAAGTAATACAAAATTAAATTGGATTTTTAGAAAGAGGGATTCAAATGAAGAGCATTCAGCTAAAGCTTCTTTTTCTTTTTCTTTGTACAGTGGTGAGCACTATTTTGGTTTTCAACCCCATTACACTTCTATTCATAAAGCATCGTATAAAAACTTTAAACCTCAAATGTTTTAAGAATAAAACAAATCATGCATCTATGAAAAGATGAGCATAACGGCTTTTTTTGTAGCATGCCTAGTGCACTTCTTAACTGGTCTTGCACAGCATTAGCTGAAGAATTTCCATTAGCGTTAATATCCTCTTAAGTTTCTACTGTCCTATCATTTAAAGCAATAATTTGAGGATCAGTTCGATTTCATGGGAATTTCACGATTCCAGGTCAGCTTTGTGGCTCCGTGACACAGAGAAATTCAGTTGTTGAGACACTGAAGTTTTCACGGTCTTTTGTACAGTAATTGACACCTACACACCCACCATACACATTATTTAACTAACGCCATGGATGAAACCAGTTACAAAACAACGCCCATCAGCCTCCCACTTTTCTTTTCTTGGCTCCTAGCTTGTTTGCAGACACCACAGCGAATAGGTTATCCAGGAAAACATCAGGGTTGGTCCCTTAAGAGATTTAAGAGACACTTGAATACTTGTGTCCCTGTTCCATGAGGTTGCTGTCTTGGGTTAAGGCCTTGCCTCTATAAGGTCTCTGATAAGATATCAATTTCTGATCTGGGAAAACTTAGCAGGAACTCGTTAGCAGAGTTCCCTACATGTAGCTGATGTTCAATATATGCTTATTGAATTGAAACAGCACCCATGAGATCATGTCTGTGGGATTTGTCCAATTAGTAATGAGCTGAAGCATCAGAGGACAGAGTGAGAGTTCTGAGTGCAGGGTTGGGGGGCAGAGGAGAGAGCAGAAAATACAAATCTCACCTGAAGATACAAAATTCTTATGTAACTGGAAAAGGTTTAGGAAGGGGCTTCATTGTGTGCTGAGCAAACTATATTCTTTTTTTTAAAACATCATTTTATTGAGTAATAGTCATTTTACAATGTTGTGTCAAATTCCAGTGTAGAGTACAATTTTTCAGTTATACATGAACATACATATATACACTGTCACATTTTTTTTCACTGTGAGCCACCACAAGATCTTGTATATATTTCCCTGTGCTATACAGTATAGTCTTTTTTTATCTATTCTATATATGCCTGTCAGTATCTACAAATTTTGAAATCCCAGTCTGTCCCTTCCCACCCCCTGCCCTACTGGCAACCACAAGTTTGTATTCTATGTCTATGAGTCTGTTTCTGTTTAGTATTTATGTTCTTTTTTTTCTTTAATTCCACATATGAGTGATCTCATATGGTATTTTTCTTTCTCTATTTCACTTAGAATGACATTCTCCAGGGATATCCATGTTGCTGCATATGGCGTTATGTTGTTGGTTTTTACGACTAAATAGTATTTCATTGTATAAATATACCACATCTTGTGCAGCCACTGTGGAAAACTGTATGGAGATTCCTCAAAAGACTAGGAATAGACTTACCATATGACCCAGGAATCCTGCTCCTGGGCATATATCCAGAAGGAACCCTACTTCAGAAAGACACGTGCACCCCAATGTTCATAGCAGCACATTTACAATAGCCAAGACATGGAAACAGCCTAAATGTCTATCAACAGATGACTGAGCAAACTATATTCTTGACACCAAAAATTATTTTTACTGGTTGCAAGAAAGTTCAGAGAAGTCACCGCTATAAGCTTAGGCAGCATTTTATATTTTCTCATTCATTCAAAATAGAAGAGGCCCGAGGAATAGGAACATTGCACCATGACTGAGAGGTTGTGAGACCTGAATTTGACCTGACTAATGAACCTACAAAAACTTCAGCAAGTCTCCTGGCTGACCTTGGAACTTTATCCTGTTACACTCTTGATAGAAAATCCTGCTCCAACCTTAGTGTAGCATCCTAGGACAAACCCTAAAAATGAGCAGTTACAACAGCCATATAACATGCATTAAGAAGTTGAAATACAGGCTTTTCACACACACAAAATAGAAGACAGCTGATGGAAGGGATAAAATGGAAGAAAGAGGCTGCTAATATTTGACAAAAGCAAAATACCCAAAGATCAGAGAGAACCACATATTAAGAACTTCTAAGACAAACCACGTGGCTAAACTGTTCACAGGTTGGTCTTCTTCTCAACTTAGTGTGGCTGAAGATTCTATATTCCATGTTCTTCCTGCATTCAGCTGCTATTGTTGGGTGATGTAAAGCATTAATGATCTCAAGGAAGATCATGTATGGCCGACATGACTTCTGAGTCATATTGCCCTCATTCTCCTATTTTCCAGTTGCATAAGAGTTAATTCCTGGAAAACACGCTACAGACTCTCCTGGAAAAGCTGTCGCCCAAGTGTTGACATGGTACTTTTTGAGAAAATAGAAAATGTCTAAGTTTCCTATATGCATTAGTCCTTTAGTAATCTGAAGGCAGAAGCCTGAACCAAATAACCTCCAAGCCTCATCTAGCTCTTCCATTTTAGGAATATTCAATGCTGGAGTAACAAGAGCAATTTTATTTTTTAAACAATAGGTAAATTACAATAACTGTAGATGATATAGACGTAGATGACAATAAATATAGATACTAACTGGCGGGAGAACATTGCCTAGTACCTCACGTAGAAGAGGAACTTTTCATTGAGAGGTAATGATTTTGAAATTCCAACGTAACAAGGGCGCTTAGGCAAACAACAGAGATTAAGCAAGTCATCTATCAGGGGATACCCCAGCTTTTGGGAAACAAGTGCCCAAGGTCTACCAGGGTTTTAGATCCAGGAAGGATCTCTCAAGGTCATCAATATTTCCAGCCTTCGGGATTGTTCAACTAATGCATGGCCAACAGGCTATGTTCTATTCTGTTGCGTTTCACCAAAAGAATTTATCCAGGCCCCTTTCTTTTAGGCTCTTCTTGATGCTAAACAGCTCACGCTTTTAATCTGCTTTATTCAGCACAAAATATGAAATACAAAATAAAAGCAGTGGTTGACTTCCATAACCACCTTTTGTTTTACCTTGTTGGCTCCCTTGTGCCCTATTTGAATAGTACTGTATCTCCTTCACATTCCATTCTTAATGAGGTTATTTACCTTGCATACCCAATGAGATTGTGCCTTATATAATAAATTCTCTTCTCTGAGATATGTCTAAGAGGGCAGCCTATTTAACTATTAAAAGGATTAACCTTTTAACTGAGAGTGTTCTTAAGGCTGGACACAACTTTCATGCTGAGCTTTCAATTACTTAAAGATGTCACCATAGCATACAGAGGTATTTACATTTACATATACTAGTAGATCAACCTTAGAAATAGGCACTCACTAACTCTGCAAAATAGTTGGTAAAGAAAGCTCATTTGTTGCTACACGCATATTGCTCTTGCCTTTGTGTGTTAGTGAAATACATGTGTGCTAATAATGCAAACTGGAAAGTAAAGAATATCATTTTTAATGCATTAGTATTGCCATCAATTATGTGTGCTAATGAAATACATGGAGGGACAATCCACACAGACCCTTAAAATTTCCTTTTAGCCAATAATTTTTCTTTTCTTCCCCACTCAACTTTTTACCATAAGTGGTAACATGGACTACCTTAATTCTTCTCATATTGTCATTCCAGGTAGGAATGAAAACAAACAGAGAAATGGCCAAAATTCTAGAAACAGAGAGGCACAAGTAAAAGCAAATGGCTTGAATAATCTACCATTTGGACAATAAGATCGCTTGACTTCATCGATGGGGTGGTGGAGGTGAGGCGGGAGGTGGTTGGAGGTTAGGGAAAATAGAGAAAAGTCTTACAATTATGTATTTAGGCTTATATAGATTCTTGCATTTGAGGAAATATTAAAAATAATTTTCATAAATCATTTTTCCTCCAAAATCCAGTTGACTTTTGCATTATGGCACATCTCACTCTCAGATTCTCATGAAGATTATCACTTAGTCTGCTTGATTAAATGTTGTTACTGACCTAAAAAACATCTGTTTATAGTGGCATTCAAGGAACTGGGAGAGCAGCTGTCTGAGGTTAAAACATTTTGATCTCTTTTCTCAGGAAAGGACTAATTGAAAGGAGAATCTCTCCTTGGACAAAACCCATTTTGTCCTGCAGTAGTCCCTGGAAAATCTAGTCTGTTTACTAATGTTTTAGGGCTTATGTGTTATTTCTAGAGAATTCAACTATTTATTGATAACCTATCAGGTACTGAGAATACAACAGGGAATAAAACATTTAGAAATTTCTGGCAATTTTCTACTGGGGGGAGGGGTACAATAAAGATGCAAAATATACAGTACTTTAGATGGTGATAACATTGCTATTGGATGTTAGTGATGATAGAGAAGTTTTAGACAATTTTAATGTAGGAAAAAAGCAGGAAATGAAAATGAAAGGATATTTTAAGGAGATTGCTGTCAGGTTAGGGAAGGCAAGTTGATATCCGAGTAGAAACCTGGGGATGGGAGGGTCCAGCTAAGCAAATACGTTTAAGGCAGAGAAACCATTAAGAGAAAAGGCTCTGAGGCAAAAGTATGGCTGGCGGGTTGGAGGAATGCCAAGGAGGCCAGTGAGGCCAAAGAGAGACGGGACAATAAGAGCAGGAGCATGAAGCAGGGGGTGAGAGTGGATAGTGTAGGACTTTATGAGCCATTGCAATGTCTTGGGCTTTTACTCAAAATAATAGGGGGAACTATGGGCCTAAATGTCCATCAACAGATGAATGAATAAAGAGGATGTGGTATGTACACAATGGAATATTATTCAGCCATAGAAAAGAAAGAGATCCTGCCCTTTGTAACAACATGAATGGACCCTGAGGGCATTGTGTTAAGTGAAATAAGTCAGAGAAAGACGAATGCTGTATATCACTTATATGTGGAATCTCAAAAAGACAAACTCAGATAAACAGAGAATAGAATGTTAGTTACCAGGGTTTGGGGGATGGTGGGAGAAATGGAGAGCTATTGGTCAAAAGGTACAAACTTCCAGTTATAAGATGAACAGTTTGGGGATCTAATATACAGTGTGATGATTCTAGCTAATAATACTGTGTCATACACCAGAATATTGCTGAGAGTAGATATTAACTTACTACAAAAAGAAATGGTAACTATGTGACAGGACAGAGGAGCAGCTAATACTACAGTGGTAATCAGTTTATAATTTATAGATGTATCAAATCAACATGTTGTACTTCTTAAATTTACACAATGTTATGTGTCAATTATATCTCAATTAATCTAGAAAAAATGAAAAAAAAAAAAAACGAGAACAAAAAAAGATGGGGAACTATGGAATGGTTTTTGAGTAGAGGAGTGATCAGACCCTATGAGCAGGCTCACTTTGGCTGCTGCTGAGAATGGATTGTGAGGAAAGTGGATGAGTGCCTGTTACAGTAACCCAGAGGAGAGATGAGAGGGGCTGGGATCTGAAAGAATCGAACCTTTGTTAAGACAGCATGGAGTGAAAATAGAATTTGTCTATACAGACAGCCAAATATCTAGGTTACAAATGATTTTATTTTACAAATTCTAATTCATATCATTTATGTATTGTGAAATCAATCCATCGGTAAGAGCACAATTAGTGGCCTCCCATGTTAAAATACATTATAAAGCACATTGCATTCTTTAAAGTTACTGCACATTCACATTAAAACTTGAGTCAAATGTTTGAGGAATGACAGAAGGACCCTGTGGAGTCCAGGGGTTCTGTGGAGCAGAACATGAAAACTAGAGCTCCCTAGGCTGCTGGGAAAGATGCCATATCCTGTGAAAACAGATGAAGGTGGCCTCAGACCACTCTTGGGAGGCATCAGGAGAGGTGGGGACTGTTGAAGTGACTGGAAGCAACAGGACAGCCCACTTCCTCATTACTCTCCTGGGAGGGACTGAGTCTCACAGCCCTGAACTACTTCTTTGCCTTCCTTACCAAACATCTGCCAATAATGTCTGATAGCAAAATATGTTAGCAGAAGTTTGTAGAATGCATGCTCTTCATGACCAGAACCATCACAATGCATGAATTACATATAGTTAACAGGAGTCATGAGAATTACATGGAGAAGCCACAAAAGACTAGGGGAAATGTTGATATCCATCCTGAATTCAATAGAAGGACATGCCAAACACTGGGGACACAGGTGCTGGGTGAGAACAGGATGATTGCAGAAGAGGATACAAGAGAAAGGAAGGGGAAAGGGGCCAGACAAGGCAGCTAACTAGTATGGGGTCCTCCATGGGGCCAGTGCCTCTAACCAAAGGTTAAGTGGAGAGAGGCAGCTGATCATTGAAGGTAGACCTCTAGGTAAACCCAAGGGAATGGGACAGCAGCATTCCATACCCCTCCCTCCCTGGCTTCAGTAGAAGACTTAGAGGCACAAGGAAATCCAAAACTGAGTTTTCTTCATTTCATTCAAAAATCTTAAGTTTCAGAGAAGGTAAGCATCTATATCAGGGGCATAGCATCCTACTAAGAAATGATTCCAATTCAACAACATGCATGGAGAACATACTGTTTGCAAGCATTGTTCTAAGTGGAGAGGTGAAGGTAACCATGAGACAATTAGTCCCTCAGTGAATGTGCAATCCAGAAGGAAATATGCATCCTTTGTACAAGCCAAACCAGTATTTGACGTGTTCTCAGAAAAATGTATTTTTTTAACTGAAGTATAGTCAGTTTACAATTTTGATAGACAAGAAATAGGAGATATTTTTCAGGACTTTCAGTGAAAATCTCATTGGAAAGACTGTTTTTTAAATGTCACAGACTCAGAGAATTTAGATGTTGGTTTTAGAAATTTACTTAGTACAAAGAATAGAAAGGTAATTTTATACAGAACAACTTATGATCATCTTTTCTGCTGGTTTTCACAAATCAACTCAATCTGCACGGTAGCACAGAAGTTTATAAAGCCAGCGGTGAAACGGAAAAGAACGCACACTGTTCCTTATTAAGTGGAGGAGAAGCCAGCAAGCAGTACCATATTCTTTTTCAGCTTCTAAATTAACAGCAACATCTCCATTAGTGTTTCACAAAATCAGGGCAATCCAAGGCGTGACTATCTTGCTAAAGGGATTCTTCAAGATATCCTTCAGAATATTGACCAAAAATATTACTATGGAACATTTTTACATGATATTTTAATCACTTTAAAGCATATAAGGTAGAGAGTATTGCTGGCAAAAAGCCATCTTGAACAAATGAACAAGACCAAAGCTGGTATGATATAGTAAAATATTTATGAATCAACCTAGGTTCAAATCCTGCCTTTGCCACTTACTAGCTGTGTGACCTTAGATGCATTACTGAATTTCCTTGAACTTCAGTTTCCTTATCTAGAGAATGGAGATAAATAATTTTCTGTTTCAAAGAATCCTTCTAATGATCAAGACATTATGTACACAAGATGTCTTACAGCAGGTTGGATCTATATTAAACATTCAATCAAGTGTGGTTCCCAGGTAGGAAAATGGCACATCAGAAAGCGGCCTCTGTGTACACTGCTGTACATACGTAGACATTTAACATAACTGCCCATAAAATGAATATTTCTACAAAATCTTACATGTGTTATAAATTTACCTATCTAGTCTAAATCATGAAATTTATTCTCATCTCTATCACAAATTATCACAAATTCTCAATTTGGGACACTTGAGTCAGATTTTGCTGTAATTGCTATCACAATTCCAGAGTAATCTGCACCAAGATGCATTACTGCGTACTGTGTTGTGATTATTTCCAAATGTTTATCAGAACCCAGATTTAGGAAATTATTTGTCCATCCATAAGAAGCAGTCTTGACAACTTGTGAGATTTCCAAAGAAATATATTAAGGGAAGATCAAGGATTATGGTGCCATATTGTGTATAAGAAGCAACTGCTTATTAAGACAAAACCTTTGATTCATTCCTCTTAATTAAAGGAATTAATGAGCTGTGCATGCCTATATATGTGCGTATAAGGGAAGGAGGAGAAACTATGTAAATGTATGCGAGCTTTCCTACCATTCTACTGGCTGAAAGAACTTTATTTAAGCTGCTGGAAGAAAAAAATTATCTGAGCTTCTCAGATTCCTTCCTAACTTTTAAGTCCACATTTTTCATAAAGCATTCATTTCTCGTCTTTATTACAAAGTAACAGAGGTCTTTATGCTTTTACTGCCCTGATAAACTTTTTTTCCCTCTGCCTTTTGAAGTTGAACTCTTTCCTAAGACTTTGCACATATGAAAATGTTCTGACTTTGGGAATAACTGAACTATTTACTTGAATTTAGAAATCTTTCTGTAACACAGTGATTTGTTGTAGATCACCATTCTAAAGTTTTAATTTTTCACTTTAAAAAACACTTGCTAAAAGTAATACACATTCTTGATATTCAGTTTGCAAAGTACGGGGGGGGGGGGAGTGAAAAAAAAAAGTAACATATACTACAACCCAAAAATGATTTGTTAAATTTGTTATTTTATAACATGTCATGTTGTTACATTTTTATAAATCCCCCTTAGATCCTTGTACATGAGACCAGACTATGTATAATGTGTAACCTCATATTCACTTTTCTCTTAATATTAAATATTGAGCATTTTCTCACATTAAAAATACTTCAAAAATATTTAAATGCATTATTTAAACCCTCACCCAACCTACAAAGCAAATGTACAAACTCAAAGTATATCCTGAAGGAGAAATGGAAGAAGTGGAAGGAATGAGACCAGGCATTGAAGCCCTCCGCCAGCATTCGCCAGAGTATGAGGACAAAAACTCTTTATCACTTGATAGCTGTTCTGTAGTCCGTAAAAAGTTAAGAGTTTGAAACTCTTCCCAGTAACCAGGTGCCCATGACTTCAGGTGCTATGGAATGGTCAGTTACTGGCTTGTGCTTTTGGCAACAGCAGTTCACGTGAGAGAAGCTACAGGAGGCAAGTGGGACCCCACAGAGCACAGACACAGTTTGGTTGTGTACATATCAATTTATAAAGCACATAAGCTGAAAGGACTAAAGACTGAAAAAGAACCTAAGGAAGAGAAAGCAGGTAGTGTGTTGCCATGACAGAAAGCAGTGAAATAACTGTAAAACTTTTTCTTAGCATTGTGCTTTAGATTTCTTATATTAAAAACCAAGAGAGAGAGAGAGAAATAGGCAAGTGTAGGTGATAAAAACTAATTTTATGGTTGCCTGAGCAGAAAGTTCCAGGATGGGGGTGGAGGGAGGAAACAAAAGGGGGGTTGGTGGAACTTTAATCATCAAATCCAGTAAGATACCTTGTGATTCCTTACAATACCCCTATCTTATTTTCAAAATGCAATCTCACTAAGCTGACAAGTTTTAAGCAATTTTCACATCTAAGTGATCACAGATAAAGCTATCAGCAATCTAAAAAACACACAAGACCAACACAAGTAACTATAGTTTCATTTTTATACTGATTTTGCCACTGCTATAGTATTGCTGCTTTGTACCTGCCATATAGCTTCTGGCCATGGGGATGATTTGATGTATTCTTTAATGCCCAAAGACAAGGTGCTTGAGATTCAATTGATTTTTTACATCATTAAATATTTCAGTAATGTTAAGTAATATCCTTGATAGTTCTTCTCCTAGAAGAGAGCTACAGCATTCCTGCTCTAGTGATTCATGGTTTCCTTTGAAAATTAGATGAGAGCTATGTATTCTCTTCCTAGAAAAATGTGCATGCACACTTAAAAAAGTCGGCAGAAAAGTTCCAGAGGCCCTGGGACTCCCTGAATCCCTGCTGACAACCTCTGTACCAGAAAAGGAGGAATTCATAAGGAAATAGTAAACTGGCTGAGCACTGTAAAGGGAGATCAAGGAAGGACAGGACGTAGAAAAGGAAGTTTCCCATTCTAGTCCAGAACTGGCCTGGACTTGCCCTATTTACTTCTTACAGCAGCTCTGTGTATTCCTCATCATTTTTCTATAGTCAAGGAAATCAAGGTTCAGAGAGATTACATAACTTCCCCACAAGGTCATACTACGAAAGTGGCAGAGTCAAAATGCAGGCTCGGTCTCCTGACTTTCTAAGTCCAATGTACATTTCACTTAGCACTTTCTAAGTCAACTTACTGGGTTTTCATCTTGGGACTTCTTAAAACAGAACTGACCTATTAGACTAAACTTCTACTAGCCTGTGAACTCCCTGAGGGTAAGGTCCATGTCTCATTCATTTCATATCTCCAGTGCCTGGCACATAGAAGGCACTCATAGAAGGAGAAATGAATGTATAAAGTAACACACTGGGGCAACAATCCCATACACAGTGGTAGAAGCTACATGCAGCTGTGTGTGGGCATAACATAAAAATCCCTGTCACCATTAAATATTCCTTTAGATAACCACTGGGCAGAGACTTCAACATATTTTAAACTGCAAATGGTAAAACTCTTGTACAGAAACAAGATTCAATCCTTTTGGGAAAAAACACATTTATAAGACACAAAGTAGCTTTACAACAACCTGCCTAACATTATCATGTCAACAATTAACATCTTTTGATAGTGAACTACTGCATCTTATTAAAAAAAAACCAAACCCATATTGAAAACAAGGGCATAAATTAGGACTGTTTCTAAAGATATCTAATTTTACAAATTTTATAAGAACACAAATGCATTTTTTGTTTTTGCAATAATTGCTCTGAAGATTAAAACTAAAGCACCATTTCAATGTAGTAAAGGTAATTGCTGCATTTACTGCTCATGTCATGTTGATGTATGACCATGTATCAAAGGTCATCCTTCTGTACTCATACATTATCAAATTTGAAAGCACAATATTTGATTCTGACCAACCTTTAAACTGCCCACAATGTGTGTGAAAAATAGATGAAGTTCTACTTTGGGTTTAAAAAAAAAAAATGAACCCATGTTTCGGAAGCAGAAGGGTCAAGAAGCCAGTGGCGAGGTTAGATGTCAGCACCATGAATCTCGCACTGTCTTAGCTTATCAATGAGGACTCGTACAATGATCACAAGCTAAAATTGCTGTACTAATGAAGACAAAGGTCTAAAAAATTAGATAGCACAGGCTCTCTGACAGAGGGCAGTACCTTGCAGACAATAATGAAGAAATAAGGGCATAAATCACTCTTTAGAGACAATAAAACCTATAATGCACAAATGGAACTGTTTACATGACTATTGGAGGCACTGTTAAAAACAAGTGTCAGCCACCATACCTCTTGTTATGAACACAGCAACCCCAAATTCAGCTTCTTCATTAGAAGGCAAGTCATCTGCTGCCCACCTCCTCTTCCTACTCCAAATACACAGCACTACCATCCTAACTCACAATTTAGTAGTCTTGTACCATCCTGACCTAAAAGAAATACTGAACATTCTCGCTTGCTTCAAACTACTGCTGACAATTGTTTGCTGGGGGGATAAATTGGTCTTATCAGAATCTACTAAAACCTGAACAGCTGCTGCTCTCTCCTTTGCTGGTTGAGGGGAGGGGAGGTGGTGTGGCAGGGTGGGCCAGGGGGAGGGCAGCAGGAAAGAAAAAACATCCCCACTCTTAAGTAATGATTGTGACTGTCTTCAAATAAATAAAATACTATTTAATTTCACCAAGCCCAATTACAGGAGATTGCCTTATTAAAAAGATCATACAAACATGCAAAACGAATCCAGGTCTTCAAAAATACGAGAAACCCAAGAGCCTGAGTCTATTTTTTTCAGATGCCAAAAAAGGAAAGGGCTTATAGGCAGTAGAGAAAAGGACAGGACTTCAAGATCCCAGATTCCAATTCCATTTACAATATCCATAAACTAAGTGATCTTGGGGAATTAATTTAATCCCTACTTGACAGGATTCCATCCCCTCACATGTCTGTGTGAGACTGTTAAGAGAATGGATATGAAAGTAACCAGAGCACACTGCCTGACCAGAAGTACATATTCAAAAAAAATGTGCATGTAATGCCCCACTTTCTTCATTCCTTCAAAATCAGACTAAGATAGAAATATTTATTTTCACAAAAATAAATGATTTTCCCCAGTTTTCCTAAATCGAGTGCCAGGGATCTGGTAAAAGTCTTTGGCAGTTGAAAATTTGGCCTATTCTCATATAATCCTGGAATAAGAACTTAAACTAATTTATGAGGGAGATTTTTGAGAACTCTTTTTAATCTTCTCAGAGTGCTTCCAAATTCTATCAATTTTGCTGCCAAAGGAAAAAGGAAGGTACAAATATTAAAAAGAAAAATGCATAAAGCAGAAAATCTAGGTTTAAAAAAAATCAAATAATATAGAAGTAAGTAGACAGTGTTCTCCTAAAACCCATGAGTAGTATAAATGAAACTACATATAACAGGGCCTGTAGAAGAGAAAGGATAGGAAATTAAATGGAACCTAAGTTTCATACAAAGGCAAGCTGATAAAGGTAACCAGGGGACATCCACTATCCAATAAATTCAACATTTTTAAAAGGCATTTTAAAATAGTATTAAAATAGTGTAGATTTGTTTCTGAGAAAAGAAATTAGGCTGAGACAAATAGTTTATGGATTGATACACTTTAATAAGGTTTTAATTCTGTACTCATTTTAATTTTTAATGTTGATTATATTCTAATAAATGTACTTTTCTATATTTTCTATTTATCTGTCTAAACTCAGATCCTGAATCTGTGGACATAAATCAAACACTTACTCATCCTTTAAAGGAGTTCACCAGCATACTTGTTAACCAGTCTCATTTGCTTCTGTCTTTTTTTGTGCATAGTAAAGTCAACTGACCGAGTGACCATGAAAAGGGACTGACTGGGGTTCCTGTTTTTTAGCAGCTGTTCCTCTTCAGCAATGACCATGTTATTGTGTGATTATCTCAACTGGTTTTAATTGAGGCAGAAACTAAAGCTCTACCAATGAACTGTTCAAAAACAAGACACTAGTTTCTTACATTAAAATTGTTCACAGTAACAACAGAAATTTTATATATTCACATTTTACTTATTAACTTGGTAGATTTAATACATTTAGGTCTCTAATAATTTTGAAACAAGTCAAATTACAAACTAAGATTTAGCAGATCATCAATTCACAACTGTATCTTAGTCCATCTTTATGTAAGTACTTTTATTATTTTTAATAGCTCTTTGGGAGTTCATAAATTATATTTAAATTTCTTCTATAATTTTTACAATGAACTGAAGTTATACTAGATAATAACTTACTAATTATTTTCTTTCAATTTTCTAAAGCAGCTCTGTTCTCCATAATTGTTTCAAAATAACTACCATAATGCCATAAATTATCTTCATTCTTTGACCCTTCCACTAACTTACTTGCACACAATCCAAGAGGTAATATTGTAGAGTAATACTGTAAAGTATTATTATAAGGAAAAGAATTAGAAAAAAGTTTTAAGATAGTTAAGTAGTTACTGTCAGCTGGAAATAGAAGTAAACATGTTACGTATTTTAAATAAACTCTAACACCAATACTGATTGACAGTGTAAAATCGGTGGTTTAATATAAAGCATCCTACATTAAGAGCTGAGATCTGAGTGATGGCTTGGCTCAGGTGCTAGATATCCCTATGACTTCATATAAGTCATTTATATTTTCCAACACTCACCATACAATATTTAATGAAAATCATTATACAGTTAGTATCTCTTCCCCAACCTCACGAAGCTATAGCTCTCCTGATTCACTTATGTTCACCAAATAATAGTGACTGTATCTAATGCATACAATGAGAAAGACCAATTTCAGGAATAAAAGGTATAACTTAGTAACAATATTAGCAAAATTTCTAAACTTGGGTTCTAAATGGAACTATTTTAATTAAATTCAACAACTATTACTGAGTGTCCCTATGTCTATGTGAGGAAGAGCACTAGGAGGCTGGGGGATTAGTAAAAACTTTGTACATGCAAACCACAGAAAACAGTAGCACAGCTGTATTAAAAGTGGGGGGTGGGGGGGGACAAGGCAAGAGGAATGGTGGCAGTAGCTGTGGTGAGAAATGCCAGAGATAACTAGGAGTAAAATGACTTAGGCTTTGCAGGCCGTAAGGGTAAGTTTGGATTTTATTCCAAGAACAGTGAGTAATGATCAAAGGGTTTAAGTAACAGCATGACATGATTTGTTTTCCAATTGTGAAAACTCTTTCAGGCTACAGTGCACAGAATAAACAGCCATGGGCAAGACTGGAGACAAAGAAATCAGTTAAGAGACAAATTTGAGATGATACAGGCCTGAATTAGAAGGCAGTACAAAAGTAATTAAGAGCAAGATTTCTGAAGTCATTTGCCTGCATTCAAATCCCAGCTTTTTCATTTACCAAGTTGCTTACTCACTACACCTGTTTTCTCATCTATACTTCAGAGAAAAAAAATTTCTCACAGGGCTGTTGCCAAAGAACAAATAAAATAATACTCATACAACAGTTAGCATATTGCCTGGCACAGAGAAAGAATGCAAATGTTTATTACCATTAACATTAGTGGGATGGAGAAATGAGAGTATAACTGGAAGATGTTTAGGAGATGGAAACTGACAGTTAAGACAGAAAAAGGGGAAAGGGATGAGTGGATAGACTCCACTCTAGTTTCTGGCTTGAATAGTACCACTATTTGATGAGATTAGAAACACAGAAAGTTTGAAAGTTCTGAAGGTTTGAAGCAGAAAATAGTGTTCATTTTAAAATAAACTGATTGGGACAGACATTCCAGCAGGCAGGTGAAATACCACTCTGAAGTGAAGGAAAGAGATCAGTAGCGATCCGACAATCAGAGAGATAGATGGTAATTAAATCCAGGAGGGTTGATGAGAGCCCTAGAGAGAATACATGGAGGGAAGAAATGCTGACATAGTAGAAGCTATGGAACACCAACATTTAAAGGATGGGCAGGGGAAAAGAAGTCTGAAAATGACAGAGACTAGCCAGAGGAGCAAGAGAACAGTAGTGTGAGAACTCAAAAGCTAAAAGAAAAAAAACTGTTTCAAACTAAAGGGAGTACTCAATACTGTCGGACAGTGGAATAAGTTAAGACTGACAGTTTTCACTGCATTTAGCAACAAAGTTATTCATTCACATAATAAATATGTGTGGAGCACTGTGCTAGGCCCTGGAGATACAGGGGTAAATAAGACAGGAGTCTTGCACACATAGACTCTATGTCATGAAGGGATACAGTAAACTAGTAAGCAGATAAAATACTTACACATTGTGATAATAAAGTGACATGACCCAGTAAAAGGCAGAGGTCAGCTTTAGATAAGGAGCTTGGGTGGGCATCTTTCTGAGAAAAAATTTAAGCTGAGACCTAAGGTGGGAAAGGGGTTAGCATGGTCAGAGAATTCAGAGGCCCTGAGGCTATGTGGAAGAGGGATGGAGAGAGAAGCCAGACCTTGTCTGTAGATTATGCTAAGGGTATAGTGAGAAAATTTAGATAATGACCTGTTGAACATTAGTAAGTAGGGAAATTAAGATCTCTCTAGCTAATAGCCCTTAGCATTAAGTTTGCTTTTTCTCACTTATACTAGTCTTAATCAGAAATAGGACATTTTACCATTCTTTCAACCATCAGCTGTTTATTACACTATTAGAATAAAGCTTTCTATTTTAAAGGGTACTTTATGATTACAGCATGTTACCCGTTGTATTAATTTTACTAATCCTCCTTTTAACCATCTTCTGTATTTCTTTCAAAGATATTTCTCATAATATATGCTTGATTTTATCAACAAATTATATTTCTCTGAGGTATTCCTAATTTTCCACTGATGTACATCTGACTTTGAATGTTTTTTAATAAGAAAACTCAGTAAGGTGTTCCTAAAATAGTATGGTCCAATAATGCACAAAAAACCTGATATCAGGCTTCATTAAAAAATACTATATTCAGTAGGACTATATTCCATAGTTTCAGCTTCCTATTTCCTTAATTTATGCATTTATATACATGTATATGATAAAGAAAAGTTGATGAAGAAAACTTTGGCTTGATTCTGAACAGCTGAATTATATGTTCATATTGTTTTTTCATTTCCTTACCTGCAAGAGGAAGGATATACAGCCCTTTCATATTCATAGTATAAAATGCTACCATTTACCATTTATCTATTAATTATCAGGCAATGAGCTAATCACACTACATAAATTATTTCTAATTGTACCCATACCCCCAAAAGTAGGTGTGATTCTTCCAATTTTACAGATGAAGAAAACAGTCTCAGAGAGGTCAGGTGACTTGCTCAAGACTGCAGAGCTGGAATTAGCCCAGTTCGGTAATCTTGAAAACTCTGGTCACTATACCATTACACCTAAGACCATTAACAGACTGGGCTCCTTAAAAATACCTATCAGATATAAGATATTAAAGCATAAAGATGAATTTTTAAATGATAACAAATGGTATTGTCCCTCTGGCATAATAACTTGATTACAATTTTCTTTTTAATAATAGAGAAGAGAGATAAAAGGAAGATAGAAAAGATAACAGTGTACTTAAAAAAAACGTCCAAGAATTACCATTCTGGGTCAAAAAAATTTCCCAGTTAATCCTTAATACAAATTAAATTCAATGAACAACCAGTAACTAACTGCTTATTCTCACAAAACTATGTCTCTCGAAATAAAAAACTACAAATGGCCTAAGTTTTTCCTGAATCAGAAAAATCTAATCTCTAATTAGATTTTAATTGTCACTATTTCTAAATGTCACTATTTCTCTGAATTGGAAAGGCAACAAGTCTAAATAAAAAGATCATAATTTGATCTCAGTTGAGTGTATAGGCTTATTGAATGGTGAGCTCTTCCTACTAAGACTTTTCAGGTAGCCAAGCATCCACCCAAGATGTTGTCTGAAGGAGGCTTGATATTTAACAAAAAGAAACTGCTGCCAGATATCTTTATTTTCCTTAACAAAATACACACAAGAGCACAAATTCACTTATAATATCATCATTATTTTACAAATATAAATAACGTTCAAAATGCAAGTACAGTCAAGTGCAGAGATATTTCCTATATGTTAATATGTAAACATAAGCTAATTATATACATCAGGTACCTCTGGCCCAGCTGCAAAATAAGAGACATCCAAAAGTAACTCTGCACTTGACTGTTCAACTTTATTCTTAATGAGGATTCATGTCCATGCCTATATTGTTACTGCAGTAACTTTCATACCTCTTAATGTAAATGCCTAAATAGACATTTCACCCCCTGGCAAATATCTCAAGAGTTAAAATTCTATCCATTTTAATTATGAAGTATTAAAAAATCTTAATTGAGTTTCATTCCTTA
Organism: Camelus bactrianus; assembly: GCF_048773025.1. Taxonomy (NCBI): domain Eukaryota; kingdom Metazoa; phylum Chordata; class Mammalia; order Artiodactyla; family Camelidae; genus Camelus; species Camelus bactrianus. Next base: position 56,265,155 of record NC_133543.1, read on the forward strand.
AAACAAACACTTTTAGAACTTATTCCTAACTAAAGTTCTTCCTATGTCAAAATGGATAGTATTTACAGGTCACAACTAGAAAATAAAACTCCTATCATATTTGTTTAATTTTAGAATGAAAAAAAAAATACCTAAAAGCTGTCTAAACAGTATCAGTTTTTGTACATTCAGAAGGATCTTACTTTACTGACACCACTTGCTTTTAATTTTAGTACCCAGTAGACATAACTTCAACATACTGAAATAACTAGGCAATCTAAATTCAAATGATATCAAGCATGTCTTTTGAGTGGGAAAAAAAAAGCACCACCTAAAAAAGCAATAACTGGCATCAACAAGACTACAGATACCCAGTTGAAGGCACGTGGAAGCGTTTACTACACTGTCAAAGGTTCTCCACATAGTTCAGGATTAGGAATAGCATCAGCTCTGGGAACTGCTGATTTGGCTTCACTCATTGAGGTTTCCTCGTTCTCAGTCTCTTCTTGCTTCTCCTCTGGTTCCTCTGTGCCAGGTGCTTGTTCAATCACTTCTTTGGTCTGCTCTGTATCTGGTGTTTTATCATCTGTCTGCTCTGTACTGTTATCAAGAACATCGTGTTCTTCTAAAGATTCTGAAAAGATAAAAGGGTCAAGATTTTAGGAATATCCAAATGTTGAAACTACTGAGTAAGATAAGCACACGCATATGTGGACTAAGAAACAGTCTAAGAACAGTCTAACATTATCCTTAAAGTCTTTGAAAATATGTCCTTAACCCCCTATAGCATACCATATATGAACTGGTGTGAATGAAGGGGGAAAAAATTAGGAGGGAAACAAAGCCATAAACATACTTTTACCTAAAACCCCATATATCATGAAATATAAGAACTTTCATAATATTTAGCAACTTTCCTAAAGATGGATTTGAAAGTTCAATGTTCAACTATATCAAAGTCCCAAGAGAATCATGTGCTGTAAGACAACAGCCTAGCAAACAAAGCAAGTATACTGACTCCCAGATTATGTTTCCTGAAGGAACTGGTCTCCCTTGTGCCCAGGCAACCCTATGACCAATGTGTAAATGTAAACTTTCGTGTTTGTGTACGTGTAGGTGGTGTGATTTCCCACACTGATGTACTTCTCTATTATCCAAGGACTGGGGAGGTCTGGATCCACCTTTTCCCCTCATCCCTCTGCAAGACAAGTCCTCAGGATCTAAACCGCTGGGTCAGAAGGGACTGCCAGGGAGAGAAAGGGATGAGTCTTTTGCTCCTGTCTCCATAGCAAAAGCCAAGGAAGGGTCTTAGTCCCTACCTGGAAATTTACTCCCTTTAAACTCTTTTGAGTTTCATTAAATTCAAATCTCTTAATAATAATTTAATAATAACAACAACAATAATAACAAGTTTAATTCTTTAAAGTTTAAAGAATGGGATAGGGAAGGGAATGACAGAAACAGAAAGCTTTGGGCCACCCAATTTCCAAATCAAAGTAAAAACCTAACGCTGAGGTGTTTCTTTGTTTTGTCTTTGTAATAAATAGCAACTAATATTCTTGTTAGGAGAAATATGTTTAAACCACATCAGCTACACAAATAGGATTTTTGTACCCTCACAGATGATCCCTTAGAATATATTACAAATGTTACTGATTCAAAAAATCTGGAGGGAAGGCCAGTCTACATTAGTAAAAAGTTCCAGTTTAGTTTCTTGTATAGTACAGGCCAGAATTTTCTAGATAAATAAAATAAATAGTTTTGCAAAGAAATTATGTACTATATATACACATGTTGACATGGAGGTCTTACAAATTTATGGTTTCATCGTATCAGTTTTAATAAATTCAAATTATCTGTATCTTACACACTCTATGCCAAGACTCAAAAAATATTTTAACTATTTCTTCAAACAGATACCTTAGACGCTAGTTTACAGAATTAATTACAATCTCTTTCTCTCTTTTTATATATAGAATGAAAGGCCAAAACTGCACAGTTAGGGACATCCAAGTTAATGAGGTTTTACTGTATGAAAATTTCACATGATCACAAAAAGCAGTGAGGAATGTTCACGTCACAAAAATGCTATTTTTATCTTAAAAGGAACTTAAAATGGCACCACTGTACCACTTGGAATCTTACAAAAATCCAAAGTGGAAAAGCAGTAGGTCATTTGAGTTTTGTTATTTGAATGCCTCAGTGCTCAAAGGAAAAGCAGAAAGTGAAATGAAACTCTACAGACATGTACATGTCATTTCTGCTACAAGGGCAAACAAGTCCTTCAGCGAAAAACTTCAGGAGTCACTAACCATTTGCATTTCTACCTTCACAGAATTTATCCAGGGCAGAGTTTTAAGAGCCATGATTTTCCACAACTCTCTGGCCATAGAGCAATACTTACTTGCCAAGAACTTTACAATTGATTATAATTTAGTAAGCTTTCCAATAAAGTCACACAAAATGAAAAAACATAAAGCTCAGAATCCAAGACTCTGTTCATCAATAAACGTATTTAAGTGAACACAGGCCCACATAATTTTTCATATTCTGTCTGACAGACTGCCTCAGTACTGAACTTAAACAGGGGAGGTATCAAAGTTCATGATTTATCATATTACCAAAGCTTTGTGATACAACTATTTTCAGAAACAGACACATCCCTAGTCAAATCCAATTTAATTAAAAAATTCTGGGGTCTTAAAGAAGTAGTTAATACAAAGAGAAGAACTATAGTACTTAATTTCGTAACACTACAGGGGTGAATTTTAAGAAATACCATGTGCTGTCACAATCAGAAAACAGCATTATACACATATACAAGTACACCAAAACTTGCTCATCAATACTGTATTGTATTTCAGAGACTATATAGAAGACTAAAAACTAGTGAAATGATGAGTGGGGTTTGAAAACAAACAAAAAGCCTATTAATGACTACTTTTCTCTCCCCAGGTTAATTTGCAGAAGAGTAATTTTAATAGCAGTAACATTACAAAAAACCTGTATGTGCACATGTGTCATGATGCCTATAATGCAGACATCAGCTAGTAAAAACAATGTAGATATTCAATGTTTGGAAGCCAACGCCATTTTGTGAGAAGTCATCCCAACAAGATTTAACTGAACCAGGTGTGCAAGATCAACAGAGAATTGTATTATCAGTTTAATAACTAAACCACAGAGCTTTATAATAAGATTAGTAAATGTATTCCAAAAGTACACTTTATTTCTATGGGAGAGTATCATTTGCCTATTCTAAAAACAGTTTTTCTATGAAGCTGTGGTTTAAAATAGCTTGGTGGTATAAAATGCATTACAGTAGATGTCAATATTTAGGCATAAAATGCTGAAAGAGAAACCAGCCTTTGTGTTCACACAAATTAAATACTTCTCCCTTATGTACCACCAGTTTAAGACTAAACCTGACACAAAGTTACCTGAATGACCTAATTTCATCTGTAAGAAAATTTTAAAAATCACCTTTGACATTTGTTATGCCCAGAAAACAAAATATCACAATGCAATGAAACAAAAATGACCCAAGGAATTTGTTCTTTTCCCCACTCCTGCCCCTACCCCACTCCCACCCCAATATTCTTGAAAGAGAAGCTTTTTCCACCAAATTTTAACAGCTGTTGTTTGGGCAAAGCTTCCAGATGTTTGGGCAAAGCTTCAATTCAGCTACACAACTCACTCATAACACTGAGCGTAACTGTGTAACAAATACTGCTATCTCACTCATACACCACACACATGCAAAAACAGGTAAAAAGATCACCTTACCTTTAGGTTTTTATTCTAGCTCTTGAAAGAATAATTTTCTAAGAAAATTAAAGAATAGTCTAGCAAAACAATTTCATATATCTCCAAAAGAAATACATAATTTCCACAGCAAAACACATGATTCTACTTAGATTATGCCTTCAAAAACCCCTCATATTGTAGTGAATCCATTTAGATTCTTTTTATTCCTTTTTGCAATAACTTAAAAAAAATTTTTCGCCTTGCTAACATATCAGTATCCACTCTATGTGTAGACTATAAAACTTACCCAAAGGAAATCTGTTAAATTAATGGACAATTTGTCTTTGAACTCAGATTTTAAACAAAACAAGTTTTTGCAAGATCACTCTGCCTTAAGGGAAATGGCTAACTTATATTTAAGGAATAGACATGAATTTCACTCCGAAAACTCAACTCAATGACTCAATGAATAAAATTCAAATAAATGAAAACCACCTATGAAAAAACAGTTCATATTAAACACACAGACTATTGTTTAATTATTTACCATTGGTGAACAAACCCATTAGGTGAGTATAAATGTTAAAACTAGTAGGTGAAGATGTTTTAGAAAAGGGAATCAAAAGGCCAAAAGATCTCTATGCCTAAAACAAATATGCAAAAACATACTACAGGTAAGTTTACATCTTCAGTAAGCTATATATAATTAAATATAAATAAAGGTATAAGCTTTTTGGACCTGATAAATACACAGAATTCAACAAAATTTACATTATCAAATAGTTCAGTTTCTTACAGCATCATAATAAATAATACTAAAAATAGAATTTTCCCTAGTTCAACATAACCTAATTGTAACAGTACATTGCTTAAAAGAAAGGAAGAGCAGAAATCAAATTATCAAGATAAATTACACTTTAAATAAATTTTACTTGCTATTTTTGATAGTACTGATTAGATGCCATGGGTTTTATAATTAGCAAGTTACTTCCACTCCCATAAGTGCTATATTCTACTAAAAGAATTAAATAAGATCCACTCAAATATAACTGAACAATGAAAACAATATTAGTATTTTTCAAACATGCTAACTACAAATCATTATACTGGAATACTAACTGCAGAAACCTCATATGCTGATTAAGAATGCTATGTATCAGTTATTTTGGAAAGCACATTAAAAAAAACACCTGATAAACCCACTTTAACATGGCTTAGCAGAGACTCAAATATTACTATATTATTCATTTCACAATAAAAGAAACCGAGGAACCAAAAAGCAGTTCATCACTTTGGCATACCATATCTAGTATGTTCTTAGATAAAATGACAATCCTAATTTCTTGCTTTCTCTAACGCTCTATTACCAAAGCATCTGGATACACAGTTCTAGAAAAAATTCTAGGAATTCAAATGAGCAATTAATGGGAGGAATTTCTTCTAGGTCTCATTCTTTGACGAAAACTTTCCAAGATTTCATATGTTGTTCTAAAGAGTGATTCGAAAATTTCAAAAGCCTTGTGCCTCATCCTAAATGCAAAATCTTCCAGTAGCACAATCAAGACAAAATTTAATTTCAAAGTCTTGCATCATAAATTGAAAAACAAGGTTTCTTCTATTAATCCTACATTTAAATGGTTATGGAATATTTGTTGAAAAAAATTCAGATGGAAGAAAGTTACCTTTTAGTTCCAATCAAAGAGCTATTTCAATATTTTTTAAAATTTAAAAAATTAAAGCAAGAGAGTTTTTCTTTCAGACCTCAAGTTTCCACATTAAAAATGCAGAAATCAGCAAATATAAGCCCTTAATAACACTGGCTGTCAGCAGAGAGACTGAGATGATATGCTCTTACTTCATAGTTCAATCTAATCATCAGGGTAAGCCACCAGCATTCAAATAAATGCAGCTTCATCTGTTCATCAGAAATGCTTCCAGTTGTTTACTAGTGGAATCCAGCTTGGAAATGACAACTGTGTATCACAGTCTTGAGGCAGGAGTCTTGGAAAAAATTTTCAGTCTTCTGGAAAACCAAAAAAGTAAAAGGTGCTCATAATAGCCATTTTGATAAATCCAAAGAGATGAAGAAGTTACTATTCTAGAGACTACCTTAACCAAATGGAATTGGTGCTTCAGTTTCTAGCACTGTGGAGTTATCAGACCCTGCTTCAAGCTTGTCTTCACCTATTAACATTACCTTATTAGGGTTGAGTTTGAGCCAGTTAGACTTCATTCCAGAGATTTCTGACAGAAAATGAGACATCTGGGATATTGCTCCTCCTAGATTAGATGAGAAGGAAAGGTACAGAGCTGGGTGTTGTTTGCTAACTATGCATCTTGACCTTAGTAGAAGATAGAAAGCATGGGGCTCATTATCAAGATTTCTATTTTGTTGGTTGTTTTCTCTTTTTTTTTGTCCCAACTACTGGTTTTCAAATATTCACTTTAGCTTTCATAAGCAAGGTTACTCATGGAAAGGACTTCAATTTTTCCTCTAGGCATCTTCAGTATGAAATTCTTTAATTTTCAGTTCCAAGAGGCTGCAATGGCAAGGCAGATGATTTGCATGTGACAGCATGCAGCTCAGAGCATGACTTAAGCAAAGAAAAAATCTGATATTCTGTTTGGAGTGGACGTTTCAGACTTGGAGAAGACGAATGCATTGATTCAGTGTTGGAAGTACACAGGCCTCTTGTAATGGCTATTTGTATTCAAATTCATTTTGATATTTGTTAGTAAGCCAAAAGCCAAGCCCAAGTCAATGCATGATATTTTAAGTTCATTTTCAAAGTTTAAACAAACAAACAAACAAAGACACTCAAATTATCATACTAACCTTCCAATATGTGAAAATTCACTACCTCATATATTATTCTCAGTAAAAGCAATCTTTCCACTATTCAGTGATTTTGTAAAGAAATCAAATACATGTAATTGATAATTTCTAGAAGTTAAAAGGATGAATACTGACTGTTAAACTATGTGAACAAAACTTCCTATATGGATTTTTTTTTCTATACCAGGCGAAGCACCAAAATATCAGGGCCTGTGTCATAATTTTAGCAATCTTCATAATTCAGAGCTGCTTAACAAACAGCTCCTCATCCAATATTAATAGCAAGAAATAGTTGGCAATTAATAGTCAGATCTTCCACCTTATCTTTTTCATTTTTCATGAAACTTCCTCAAGAATTCCTAAAACAGAATTGAAAGACAAGTTCTAAAACCCAATGAATCCTAATAAAAATCTGTTTCTCTAAAATAAGGTTGTTTTACAACAAAGACATTCATCAGCAGCGTTAATCTCCTGGACCTCGATAGATTGTTCCAAAGTCCTATCAACACAGTCATCTGAAGAACATAAGGATGACTTTCCAATTCCAAAGTTTCCTGCTTTTGAGTAACTCCTATTCATTCAAATCATAAGCACAAATCTATTTTTATCAATGTTAATTATAAATCTTATAAGAAATTTACCCGTAGGAGTAGTAGTTTCATGATGCTAATAATCTGCTTCATTTAAATAAATTGAAAAATTCCATGAAAACATTACTAGTTAAATCTCCCAAGAGCTATTATAAGAGATAATGCCATAAACAGTATTTACCTAGTTGTTTCTAGATGTTGATTAACACAGTATAACTTGTGCTTTAAAACTGAAACACATCATACAAATCACATAGGAGGCCATAGTATCAGAGCAATAGCTGATATATACATGCTGCAAAATCTGATCCATTGCAAGAAGCCTAAAAGCATTGTGCTGTTATTGTTAAACAGCAAACATTATTAAGAAATAAAACTTTTTAATTAACATGTTCATACCTTCACTGATCTGGTTCTCTGATGAAATCACACTTTCTGAGGGCAAGGAACCAACTGAACTTGAACCTTCCACTGCCTGCCTCTTCTCAAAACTAAACTCTGGAAGTCTTGGAGCCTGGGGCCTGGTCTTTCTTGCAGGATTCAAGAAAAAACAGTAGGCACAACGAAAAGCTGCAGAGAATTAAAAAATAAATAAATAAAACCATGAACCAAATAAATTTTAAGGACTAATCAGGTAACACTCAAGATTACTTTTACAAATAGTCAAAGAACCCTTCAAAAGTTATTTATCCCTTGTGAAATTCCATGTGGTTTTAATAATATTATGGCAGGTGTTCTAACAAAGTTTATTTTAAAGCGTACTTTCTAATTATTATTAGAATTATAATATCAACTTTAAAGCAGAAAAGATAGTAAGTTACATAGCAGGTTAACTAATAGTAAAGCAATATTAATAATTACCTAAATGCATTACAGAAATTACATTTCTAGTCACCAGGATCATTAGGTATGTTCAAATCCAAAACCTTGTTCATTTGCCCCCCAAAATGTAGTATGTCATATTTGAGAAGCATAATTAATTTAGTACAATATTTTTAAATAGTAGCTGCACATGAAAATACTCTGAGAATCTTTAGAAAAGATATACCTGATACCTGGACCCCACCCTAGATCAATTAAAGCAGATTATCTGTAGGTGGGACCTTGGCATCATAATTTTAAAAGCTCTCCAAATGATTCTGAGGCACAGTGAAGTTTGAGGACAACTGGCTGAGAGACTGTACATTGTATGAAGATAAAAGCAGAGTTGTCTTTCCTGCTTTGCTGTGTGTTCTACAATATACCTGAACAACATGACAGAGACAGTACCTAAAATATAATGACATTACATGGGAATTGGTATAGAATGAAATATTTGAGTAAAATATTTCAATCTAACTGCCCAATAATTCTTACCAATGTATTCAAATTCTTCTTTCAAAGCCATGCCATTGTGAGAAAAACATTGCTGACATATAAGGGCATACCTACACCAAAAGGAAAAGTGAACAGACCAATTACAAATCAGACAAAAAGCCCATGAGAGAGGCTACTTCAGCCATCACAGTGAATTTATATTTTAACATAGCTAAATGTGTCACAACAGATTAGATGTTACTTAGTAAACAATAAACAGTACACTTTAAGCATGACAACAGCCAAAATTTCAACTACTTTAAAACATAATTTATACATCTACTTAAAAATAAACTAAGCAACAGTCAAAAGAAAATAGTCTTACTAAGTAAGCAGAACTATATTTGATAACAGAACACTTCAGTTTCAATGTTTCCTAACATATATTCCTGGAGATGACAGACCCCAAGTCTGTGGTCAGATAAGACTGGAAAAGATGAAACCTCTCAAAGATTCACAATGATTATTATTAAAACCTCTGAGAAGACTTGCAGTAAAGAAATGAATTTAATTTTGTTTAGCTGAGTACAAAGGCTAATTCCTATACATCATGATTACTGTATCTATCCCAGTTACACTTAAACATCTTCCTCATTTTCTATTTATATACCCTCTGTGTTCTCTGTGTATGTACATAACAAATACTTGGCCCTGTCAAACAATATTCTACCTGTTTTGAATAGCATACAATTTATTTCATTAACATTAAATTCTAGTCCCTTTATTAAAACAACAATATTAACTGATAACACTGTCAAATATTTACTCTAGTATCCTAAGAATTATTTAAAATCTATACTGTAACAATTACTCTCCTCATATCATACCTATCTTCCTAGAGTTACTATAAGGATTAAATAAGATAATAAATGGAAAAGCACTTTAGAACTGTAAGTGCCAAATATATGAAATTGTCCTCACTGTTAGTGAAATTATCACCATCATTAAGTCTAGTACTCATATCTATAAAACTCCAACTCTGCACTATTTATGTGCTCTTCAAGTTTAAAGGATTCAATGAAATGATTCAATTTTACCAAAAATAATCTTATAGTACAATTATAACAAGGCAGAGTTACAGTATTTTTTCCATTATATATAATACATTTTAAAATATTTTACCTAAATACTTTATCCAAACTGCTACTGAAAAATAATTGAATAAACTCTTTTGCAGGGCTATAAAATACCCCACTACGTTCTAAAATCAGGAAACAAGAGCCACAAAATGGTAGAAAATCTAATACATGTGCACACACACCCTAACCAATAAGATTTTCTTTATTTTCATTTATCTACCACCCTAGTAAACATTACCTGTTTTGTGGACCATCACCAACTAAATATTCAACAATTCTATCCAGAGCACCTCGTTCTCGGGGCAGAATGGGTCTTGCTAAAGGTGGGCCAGGAGGATGAAGACCTAGTAAATAAATAAATAAGTATATATAAAATTTATATATATATTTAAAATTTAATTCAGTTGCCAAGAACTACCTATGCTTGTTAGAACTTTTAAATAACTTTTTAAAAATAAAAATAGCTATTAATCTGTTTTCAAATTTGCATTAAAAATACTGCATTACAAAAAATTTATTTACATATGTGTTATATTATAGAACCAGCAACAAAATCTATTAAGGAATAAAACTATGTTGAGTTCTGTACAAATTAATTTTTGTAAGTGCCCAGACTCTTAAAAGCTTATGTAATAATAAACTAGAGGACTTCCACTTTGGACCGTAATAGAGTAATCAGTGTTGGATTTAACCTTTCCACCCAAAACAACCAAAATACTGTGCAAAATATATGATGCAATGGTTTTAAAGACATTGGGTATCAGGCAATGTAGGATAAAGATCTCTGACAGACAAAAAGCAAATTAAGATGAGCCCTACAATTGCCCCAGCTCATTGCCTGGAGAGTGTTTCCAGGTAGCAGCTCAGGCAGGCTAAATCCAGGTGAACTGCATCAGTCTCCCTGAGTTGAGGAGATAAAGCTGGAACTCAAGGGAGGCCAAGGGAGGTTGAGTTCACTGGAAAGAGTACCAGGGAGGAGAGAATGCATAGAGCAAGAACATCAAAGATCTCCAAAGGAGTCATGTGAGAAAACTACCTGAGGACAGAGAAAGAAATTCCCTAAAATATTAAAGGTACCAGTGTTCACATGGGGCAAAAAAAGATCACATGTTCCCAGCAGCCAGAGTAGAAAACTTCGTAACTCATAGGTCATTGGGTAAGTATTCAGAGGAGCTTTGTATAGGAATGTAAAAATACCCAACATCCTATAAGGTAAAATTTACATGTCTGGCATCAGATCAAAAAATTATTAGATACGCAGATTAGCAAGAAAATACAAACCATAATGAGAAAAATCAATCAAAAAAGTAACCCAGAAATGACAGAGATGATAGCATTAATGGACAAACATATTAAAACTCTTATTATGATTATATTCTATATGCTTGAGAATCCAGAGGAAAGACTCAATATATTAAGCAGAGACATAGAAAAAATTTCAAAGATTCAAACTGAACCCGTACAGATGAAAGCTACAATGTCTTAGATTAAAAAAATCCATAGATGTAATGAAAAGCAGTTTGGACATTACAGAAAAAAAAAATTAGTAAACTTGAAGACAGAGCAATAGAAACCATACAAAATGAAACACAAAAGACTGAAAAGATTTTTAAATGAACAATCATCAGTGAGCTGTGGAACAACTTCAAGTAGCCTAGTATACATATAACTGGAGTGCAGAAGAGGAGACAGAGGGAAAGAAAAATACATTTGAAGAAATAATGCACAAAAAATTTCCGTATTTGATGAAAACTGTAAACCCACAGGCCCAAGGATATCAACAAACACTAAGCACAAGAAACATAATTTTGCATGAAGGCAAGCATAATCAAATTGCTTAAAAACAGTGATAACGAGAAAGCCTTAAAAGCAGTCAGAAAAAGACACATTATGTACAGAGAAACAGAGGCAAGAATGACAGATTTCTCATCAGAAAATAGGCAAGACAGAAGACAGTGAAACACTATCTTTAAAGTTCTGAGAGGAAAACTATCAAATTAGAATTCTGCATTAGTGAAAATATCTTTTAAAAATGAAGACTTTCTGAATACAAAACTGAAAGAATTTATCACTAGCAGAATTGTGCTATAAGAAATGGTAAAGAAAGTCCTTCAGACAGGAGAAAAATGACACCAGACAGAAAGTTGGATCTACACAAAAGAAAGAGGAGTACCTGAAATGGTTACCAACTGGGTAAATATATAAAACTTATTTAAATCTCTTTAAAAAACAATTGATGGCTTACAGAAAAACTAATGCAGGCTTCCCTTGCTATCCAAAAGTTCCTATGAAAGCTTTCGTAAGCCAAATGGCATAAAGTGAAGAAGTAATTACCTTAGGACACATCTTGCTAACGGATGCACAAAATAAATTGAGATAAAGCACAGAGGCTCACAGACATAGTTCAAAGCTATGGTGGCTTGATGCTGAGATGCTGAGTGTAGTTCCCAGGGAAGGAGCTTGGCGGTGCCACTCTTGCTGCTTGGGATGTGCGCTGCCTCTATAATGGCTCGCTGCAAAACAAATGCTAAACGCTATTTTCGCTTATCACCTTTTTTTGTAAAAGCGAAAACCCTCTTCCAATTTCTTTCAGGTAGTGAAAACAGGTACTAACGTAGGTCTTTCACAAAAGCAAGGTGGTGTAAAGTGAACTTTCAAAAAGCAAGGGATATCTGTAATTCCTTGAGGGGTTTACAACACATGAAAAAGTAAAATGTATGACAACAGCAGCACAAAGGCCAGGAGGAGAGAAATGTAAGTATACTGTAGTTTGATTCTTAAACTACATGTGAACTAGTATCATACCACTTGAGATGAACTCTGATAAATTAAAGATATATACTGCAAACCCCAAAGTATAGCTAAATAAGCAATGAAAAAAAAGATAAAATGGAATCATAAAAGATACTCAACCCACAAGAAGGCAGAAAACAAGGAGAAAGGTAACAGAACAGATGGGACAAATAGAAAAAAACCAGCACGATAAAGAGATTTAAACTCAAACATAAACAAATCAATCATTACATTAAATGTATGTGGCCTGAACATCCTCACTATCAGGCAGGTTGTCATAATGGGGAAAAAAAACACCTAACAGATGCTGCTTACAAAAAAACTCATTTTAAATATAAAGACAAAAATAGATTAAAAGTAAATGATAGGAACCTAATTACCTCCCTCTTCCCTAAAAAAAGAAAACCTTAAAAAAAAAGTAAAATAAATCTGTTCAAAAAAAAAGTAAATGATAGAAAAATATATATAAATACACTAACACTAAAATATAAATACACCACCACTAATCAAAAGAAATCTGGAGCAGCTGTATTAACTGCAATCAGAGTAGATTCTGGAGGAAATATAATCAGGGATAAGAAGGGTAATTTCATAATGACAAGGAGTCAATTCATCAAGAGGACATAACAATCCTAAACAAATATGAACATCATAACAGAGCTTCAAAACACATGAAGCAAAAACTAATAGAAATATGAAAAGAAATAGACAAATACACAATTATACATGGAGATTTCAACAGCAGCCTTTCAGTAATTGACAGAACAAACAGAAAATCTTTAATAATATACAACACTATCTACTACCAACTTGACCTAATTGACATTTATAGCCATTCTATCCAACAGGAACAGAATAGATATTCTTTCCAAGTGAACATAAAACATATACTAAGACAAATGATAGTTTGAGACATAGAACGAGTCTAAATACATTTAAGAAGATTAATATAATACAAAGTATGTTTTCTGGCCACAACAGAATTAAATTAGAAATCAACAACAAAAAGACATGGAGAAAATATCTGAATATTTGGGGACTAAATAACATACATCTAAATAATCCACGTTTAAAGAAAAATCAAAAAAGAAATTACTAAGTATTTTTAACTGAGTGAAAATGAAAAAACATATCAAATTTATGACATGCAGCTAAAGCAACACTTAGACGAAAATTTATACCACTGAACACCTATAACACTAAACACCTACAAAAGAAGATGGGTCTAAAAATCCATTAATTCAGCTTCCACCTTAAGACAAAAGGTAAGAGCAAATAAAATCCAAGGAGAACAGAATAAAAGAAATAATAAAAATCAGAGAGGGAATTAATAAAAGAGAAAATGCAAAAATAGAGAAAAGCTGCTTCTTCGAGATCAATAAAACTGATAAATCTCTAGCCAGACTAATCAGGGGAAAAAAAGGAAAGATACAAAATAAAATATTAAGAATGAGAGAACTGTCATAAATCTAGATAGTAAAGATATTAAAAGAATAATTAGAGTATGTTATGAATAACTTTATGCCAATAAATTCTGTAAGTTAGATTAAACAGACAAATTCCCTGAAAGACTAACAAACTACCAAAACTCACAAGAGACCAGGCCCAGATACTTCAACCTGTAAATTCAATCTGAAACATTTGAGGAAGAAATAATATCAATTCTACCAAAACTTGTCCATAAAACTGAAGACAAGAAAATACTTTCTCATATTGAGGTGAGTATTACTCTGATACCAAAACCAGACAAAAATATTACAAGAAAAAAAACAAAAACAAAAACAAAACTATTGGCCAATATCCCTAAAGAAAACTGATATAAACATTCTTAGCAAAATTTTAGCAAACTGAACCCAACAACACATATACAAAATAAAACATCATGACCAAGTAAAATTTACCTCAGGAAAGCAAGGTGGTTTAACATCTAAAAATCAATGTTAAAAAATCAATCCATGTATTTCATTATACGAATAGAAGTCCAAACAAACAAACAAACAAAACCTAAAACCCTATAAGAGCATCTCAATAGATGCAGAAAAAGCATTTGACAAAATCCATCATCTATTACTGATAAAAACTTGCAGCAAACTAGGAATAAAAGGGTACTTCTTCAATCTGAAAAAGGCTATTTAAAAACAAAAAACAAAAAACAAAAAACAAAAAACAAACCCTTACATCAGGCTGAATGGTGAAAAACTAACTGCTTCCCTCCTAAGATCAGCAATAAGGCAAGGATGTCTGTGCTCACCACTTCTATTTAACACTGCATTAAAGGTTCTAGCTAGTGTAATAAGGCAAGAAATAGAAATGAAAGGCATCCAGATTTAAAAGGAAGAAGTAGAATTGTCTTTATTCACAGACAATGTGATAGCTTGTGCAGAAAATACTATGGAATCCACAAAAAAGCTATCAGAACTAATAAATGAGTTAAGCAATATTACAGGATACAAGATCAATATACAAAAATCAACTCTATTTCTCTATATATTAGCAATGAATTGTAAATAGTTAATAATATCATTTACACTAGGATCAAAAATGAATTAGATGTACATTTAACCCAAAAAAGATGCACAATCTATAAACTGAACACTCAACTGAACACTCCAAAACAATCCTGAGAGAAACTAGAGGAGATCTAAATAAATGCATAGGTATATTGTGTTCAAATAATAAATTAAGCAATATCAGAGGAGATGAATGGAGAGCAGAGAGAGGAGGAAAAACCTAAGATTTAGTTAATGATTACATCATATCATATAAAAGCAGTAACAACAAAAATAGTTACACTTTCAAACTCTATGAATTGTAACTCCAGTCTCTGAAAACTGAAAGAGAGCTGTTTGCAGGAAATACTCTGAACTGAGAGACTACAAAGAAGAAGGCACTTAGAAGAAAATGAGAGAATAAAATAAGTAAGATGGGATGTTTGCCTTTGTAAAGCAAGGCTAGGTAAGAGTAAGATAGGCAGCAATGGAGGTTTACATGGAGACCTTGTAGAAGACTTTGAAACAAAATGAGGTCTTGTTGGAACAAGCCCTGCAATACAAATGGTTTTCAAAATGACTGTGACAAAAACTTAAAAGCATTCAAAAACAGGTTTAGGGCAGCAATACGATATTAATATATTAAAGAGATTTTTCAGAAAGAGATTTGCTTTCACAAATCTAAAGGCTGCTACCATCTTAAAAAGGGCAAACGATGTAAAATTATACCTAGTAAGTGAAATTAAGGTTTTAGAATAAGTTCTTAGTATTACAAATCAAGTACATTTTTCAGATTTCATCAGTTATTGGCATACTTGTACCAAAACATTCAATCATTACCATCAAAAAATAAACTTGTACGCAGACACTGTCATCCTTCGTTATCAAATTTTCAACTTGAATAAACATGCCAAATTAGATTTTGAAAGCATCTAAGCCAACTTAACTTTTGCTGGAATATTTTACTTCTATACATTTAAAATGAAAATGTCCATAAAGGAATCTGGATACATGAAACAACAGATTTCATAAAAATATATTAAATCCTTTGCATACTAATAACTTTTAAAGTAACACATTTTCGTATTCATGCTGTTATAGATAACGGCAATTAATACAAACATCAAGAGCAATCATTGTAGAAATACTGGTCATTTTTACACAGTTGGCAAATTATCAAGTACCTGCTGCTTATTAATTTTCAAACATATGGGAGCCCTGTGGTAATACACATTAAATTGATTCTCTTCCACAAATATGGCATAATGAAAAAATGAATTATTAATCTTCCCTATAAGAAATCACTTAACTCATTCATATTTCTGGCAATGTACAACTTAGATACATTCTTTTACATAGAAACTAATTAAAAACTTCAGTAAAATATGCTATATTTACATGATCACAAAATGGTAGGCCATCATTCCTGCTATAATCCTATTATTACATGTACTATAATACAGTTTTTATTACTTTATATGTTGCTAAACTTAAATTTCTTTAAAACTAGTCACACAAATGTATATAATTCACGCATTCTCACAAAAAAAATTCTTTCATTAAACAACTAAGAACTTTACAAACCACGGCTGTCTTAAATCAACCAGATAACTGAAAAATGAATAATTTTCAATAAATTTAATTTACTCAGTTTCACAAAATATATGGCTTCCTTGAGTGACATCATTATATGTCAAGTTTCGAAGCATTTTTTCAATTAACTAATAACTAAAAGTTATGATTTGTATTTATTTCATTTGTAGCTAGCTTTCTTAATTTATTTATAAATTAATAGTTTTCTAGTTTTCTAAAATCTTACATGAAGAAAATGCAGGAAAAAATCTACTGTATTAATAACATTAGATTGCTTATTGACTTTATTACATAAGTGCCCTGAGTACCTGATACCAACTACTGACTGGCCTCAAAATCATTATAAAGTACATGTTAGCAATTAGTCATGAAATATCAGAGTAATCTAAATTAAAATTAAATATCCCAAAATAAGATAAATAATTTACTATCATATTCAAGAACATGACATGGAAATCTACATAAAATAATGTGATCTGCTGAAGTAGTGAGCTTCTATACCCCAATCACACTCCAAAAGAAAGTTGCAGGGTAATGTAAACTATTACACTACAAGAGTCTTCCCCTAGAGGTCTACCACATTGAAAAAAGAGAATCCAAAGAAATAAAATAGTTGTAAAGGCAGTATGTTATTTCAGTAGAACTTTATGTTAAAGTATCTGTCAGAAAATACTAAGGTTCTACGGCTTAAAAAAAAAAAGAAATCTACCAAGCGCATATTAACATTAGTAGTATTATACACTATAGTGCATGAATATTCTTCCTGAAATACGTTAAGTAACTGTCATATTAAAAAAATAAATGAAGGGTTTAGCAAAAAGCATGAATATATTCCAAAAGTGTTCTCTTCTATTCTCATTTTATATAAATCTGGAGCCATTCTAAAGCTGAATATAAAAAGATACGCTATACTGTTGACTACAGAATACTACAAAGTTTTATTGCCATTTAAACAAAGAAGCCGTAACAGTTAAATGAGCTCAAGAAATAGGTTTCAGTATCACAAGGTGCCAGCTGTAAAGAGTTATGGCTAATTGAATATGGAACTCCTGCTTAATCAGATAACTGCTCTGCTATTTCCAAATGAAATGCCATTTCCATACTGTCTGAAAATGGCCCGTTTTATTGGTAACCAGAGAAAACAATATAAACTGTAAATAACATTAAGTGCTCTGTTTACCCATTCCAGGCACTGAAGTAGCAGGAGATCCAAGACGTCTTGGTAACACATTTGACGATAGGGCTGGAGTAACAGTTCTTTCTGGGGGTCCACCAGGGGCTGAAGTGTCCTTTGGTGGTCCAGGAGATACCGGAACTTGTGGAGGAGGGCCCTGGCTAGAGCTTGCTGGTGCTGGAGAAAGGTTTCTTTGAGCTGCAGTTCGCTGACGAATCTCTGAGAGTAAGAATAAAAAGTACGGATTAGTTCAATACCCAATATACCACCATTAGCCAATGTGACAAATGACCTACATTTAATAGTTCTGTGGCACTAGAAAGCATCTGTAGGTCAAACTGCTTGGAATAAGCAATCTATAAAATGTAACACTGAAAATTGACTATAAACAGAGTACTCTATTTCTGAACCTACAATTCAACCGCATATATAAATTTACACAACAAGCCTTGATCTAAGTCTATCTGCTGATATTATTTTCAAAATGAATTCAAATAAAATAAAATCATCACCCAATTATGCATTGTATCCTTTTACAATAATCCTTCCCAAGTTATGATAAAAGAAAGAAAACTTATCAGAATTACTGAAAATTACATAACTGTTTTTTCAAGTTCAAAAAATGATAATGCTAAGAAATGAGTGAACAAGTATATTCTGGAATTATCAAATAATTTATTAAGTAATTAATCTAAGTAGTCATAGAAATGCTGAAAAAGTATTCTTTACTATTAGGTACTATTCCCATCTCCTTTATACTACTGCTATCTTTTTGGGTAATTTTTTTTCCCAATACATTTAACAAAGGAAAATTTCCACTCTGCATTCACAATGTACTATCATAAATAAATCTTATCTTTTAGTTGCAGAAATTACAAGATTTTCCTTAACAGGGGTTGGTAAACATGCCAAATTCAGGCTGCCACCTCTTTTTGTAGTTTTATTGGAACACAATAATGCCTTTGTTTACATATTGTCTATGGCTGCTTTAGAAGAGTTGAGTAGTTACAACAGAGACCATATGGCTCTCAAAGCCATTTACTATATTTACTATCTGGTTCTTTACAGGAAGATTCATGATCCCCTCCCTACTTGATAATGTATAATTCAATTCTATCATTCCCTCTTCCCACCAATACTTATTTGAATGTTGATGGTAAGATCTCAAATTTTAAAGAAGCACTTAACAGCTTTTTAATTCTATATTATCACCTTAAATTATTATAAATCCTGAAACTACAGGCTAAAACAAAAGAAGTTAAATTTTAACTTTAATTGGCATGATTGGTTTTAAAAAATGCATAGTTTCAGAAGCAAAATACTTTAGGGTTCTATTTGACAGTTAAAGATTTTTATGAAAAGTTCATTGCAATTAAAACCACAGCTTAATCTGTACTGCCCCTGGGGCCCCTAAATTAGGCAATCAGAGATTTTTACCACCTTAGGCAGGGTCAATGCCCCTACCCAGTCCTGAAGCAGCTACAGAAGATGGACCACTGTCCCTCTGCACCCCCATAAGATTATGGGAGTAAAATCTCTGAGGGAGGAATGAGACAGAAGGGAAGAGGGCAGGACACAGCCATTAAAGGAATGCCACAGCAATTAGTACCAAGATGGCAGGAAAGTCAACTCCCAACAGATCTGGAGGCCCAAGATGGTGGGAGATTCAACCTCCAGTGGACCTTGAGCTATAAACATTGTAATGTATGCATTATACACATTGTAATGTACTAGCATGGTGAATGGTACACCCACAAGTGCCATGACAGTTCCAAAGCTAACCATGAAGGGTCAAAGAGAGGGTGGTGGCCCAATTCCTGGGAATCCATGCCTCTTCCCCAAAGTAGCTGGAATAATCCTCTCACTTATTGGCATATAAAAACTAGCAACACCACACATCTCTTGCCTTCCAAGCCTGCACTCTGTCTATGGAGTGTGCATCTACCTTTACTTTAACCAAACAACCCTCCCTTCCCTGTGTACATCTCTCTAAATAAATATACTTTTACTAAAAAAAAAAAAAAAAAAAAAAAGTACAGCTTAATCATTAGATTTTAGTTTGCTATAATTTAATCTAATACTTAAAAACCTGGGCCCTGTGGTCAAAAAGGTTTGATTAGACTCCTACATAACCTCAGATGGGTTAACTTCACTAAGCCTCTCATTATCTGTAAAATAAGGATAGTAATATCCTAACTCAAAATTGTTATGACAATTAAATAAGATAATGCCTATAAATTGATAGCTCACATTTATTGAATACATATTATTTCAGATGGCAGTGTTTTCACACAACAATATATTTTCAAATAAGCATTTAGCTATAATTACTGGGACCAATCAGTTTTCCATTAGGTCTCAACTTAATCTCTAATCCAGCCATGGCAATGGTAAATTACAAGCATGTCCTCATTATATAAATGGAATTGCCTTTATATTTGGCAATTTTCCTTACAGTTCATAGAAAATTTCAGATTTTACGTAGACTAACTGTATCCTAATATCTTCTGCAAATTAGCTGGTTACTTAATTATCTTTTACTCACAAGGAACACCTTAAAAGATGGTTACACATTATAAAGGCCATTAAATGCTGCAAAAGGTACTGAGATCAATGAAATTATATAAAGGTTCAGTCATTTAAATTAATTTTTTAAAAATTAAACATCAAATTTTGTAAATCACTCTTAAGCAGATTTCCAGATAAAATATGACTGAAAAAATGACATTTTTCTTCCAGATAAATAAATGCTTAACATCTATTAGACTATATTAAAAGTCACTATTATCCTTTCACTTCTAGAACAAACACTTGAGACTGCTTCTTCTGAGTGTATTTACCCTGTGAAAATTAACTAAAGCCTTCTTTTTTTTTTTTTTAACATCACTCATATGCTACTATAAGGTAAGGTCTATAACTAGTTAACAAAGGACACCATGTCTAGCATTCCATAAAAGAGATTTGACTTAATAATTTCTAAATCTAAAATTAGGCAGACAAAAGCGAAAAATGGTATGTAAGAGTCAGGAAAGGGAGAAAACAGAGTTTCAATGTTCCTAAAGGAAAAAGCAGGTAACAACAAGTTATAATGACAAAGGTTGAAAACAGTTAGCAATATAATACCAAATCTATATTTGGTAAAGTGTTATGAAAATTCTGGTAGTCTCAATTTAAAATATCTAAGATTCATCTACTTTTAGCCACATGCTGTTTACAAATCCATTGTATTATAATTCTCTTAAAGAGTTTCTAGTACTCAATGAAGTAGTCACATTGGTTATATTGGTTATATTTCCTGCATTTAAATGCAAAATACCATCCCTCAACAACATTTACCAAGCATTCCACATCCATCTGTAAAGCATAATGACAGTTGTATAAAGTCAATTCTTGACCAGAGGATGTTTCAATATCCTTATCAATGATCAATCAACAATTCAATAAAAATCACACCAAATATGAGGACATTTCTATAATTTTAAATTCAAAATAAGGCAAATAGAAGCAAAATGAGATTAAAAACTACTATATTATGGTAAACAAAAGGAAGAAAATAAAGTGTAAAATACTGATAAAACAGATACTTGTTAACAACATAGACTCTAGAAACAAACTATCTTGACTTAAATTTTAGCTCCACCCCATTTATTAGATAGATGTGCATTCAGCCTTTTCCAGGTTGACGACATCTCTCAGTTCAGCTTTCTAATAATGAGAAGACTTAACCCTTATGGTTGTTGTAAAGAATAAAAGAGATAATCAACACAAAGAGCTTAGCCAGAGAACAAGGACTTAATAAGCAATAATATTAGAAGTAGTATACATCTAAAGGTTCCAGAGATTACAATGAATCTAAAGCTGAGCAATCTAGAATTTCTAAAGCAATTATTAAAATAAAATATAGACATTAATTTACAAGTTAAATACTCTCCTAAAGTTACTTGTGAACTTGTTTAAATATATAAATTCACGATTTATGTAAAAACTTAAATTACTCTAGCTTGCTATTAAATAACTCTTGAGATGAATGTTCATAATAATAATCTCTTAATTTATCAGATTTTAAAATACTGATTATTCACATACTGGTAGAAGGTTTTGTCTTTGTTTTGGTATTAAGCTGTCATAGGAAGAATGCAACACTTAGGAGGCCTGGATTTTCATCCTAGCTGACATCACCAGTTCCTCATATGAACTAAAAGGTCTTCTACCCACTCAGGTTTCAAATTTCTTTAGAGTTGGCAGAACTAAAAAGAGAGTCTTTGTATTTTCCCTGGCACTGGTTAAAGACCTTCTGAACTACTGTGTTCAGTTCTAAGCCTCATAAGAAAAAATTTCAATAACTAGGACTTTAGTAATGAGCAGCATAAAAATCTTTAAACCTGTGAATGATTCACAAATGCAGGTGAGGACACTCCTAAACTTAGGGTGATTTGGTTCTTTATGCGATTATGAGATACAGTTAGATCAGAGTGGAAATATATTTTCATGAGAGTTTCTATTTTTGAATTTATTTATATATATATTTATTTATATATTTGAATTATATTTGAATTCAGATCTCTATTGGTTAAATTTAAATGATTCCTTTAAGTAATAAAAACAATAAAGATCATGCATCTGATATCTCTTCCTTTTACTTTCAAAATTTTCTAATGTTTACATTCACTGTACCATCTTCTTCACATCCTACTCAAACTATGCTCCTTCAATTCAGCTTCTGCCCTACTTCTCTACCAAAATTGTTTTCTCAATAGGTCAATAGCTTTTAATTAATAAAAATGACTCCATAATCTCTTTCTTTCCATAGAGGCAAAGCTTTCGGGGGGCGGGAGGAGAAAAACTTCCCTAACATTTCACTCCTCAACCCAACACAATCTGGTTTTTGTCCTCCTTCTTAACTATCAAAGTATCAACCTAGCACTGAAAGTACCGTTGTTTTGGTTACCAACTTATAACATTACCATTACTGTTGTTGTTGTTACAGCAACTTTTTATTAAATTCCTATTATTTTCTAGGAACTATACTAGGCACTTTACATGAGTTTACTAACTTCATCTAATATTTAGACTAACTTTTTGAGATAACTCCTATCCTCAGTTTTCAAAAGAAGAAACCAAAGCTGGGAAGACAAGTAACTTGCTCTCACAGAAACCAGGATACAAATCCAAGTTTTTATAACAATGATGCCCTCACTCTGTTATACAACTTGTCAGATTCAGTGGCCTCATTTGTCTTCTACTTACTTGATCCTTTGCAGAGTTTGACAGAGGATATCATCCCCACTGACACTTCAACTTTCTACATGCCAGTTCAAGTCTGCTTTTAACTCTGCTCATTTCTTCTTTTTCCTGGGATCCTTTATTTTCTATCTACTCTTAAATGTTAATATTCCCTGGGGTTCTGCCATAGGTCCTCTTACACTATTTTCTCTCTCTGGACAATTTCACTCAATCTCATGGTTTCAATAAATATCACCTATACTTCCCAATGACTCCTGATCTGTATTTATAACCTCATTCTTTTTTCTAAGTGCCACATGAAATAATTACCTATAAACTGTACCACTTGGATTTAATTCCCATGTAACAGATTCAAAAGCAAATTCATTATCTTCTACACAAACCTACTATTCCAATTCTCATGTCCTTTATCTTGTTCAAAACATTAATCTGGGGGGAGAATATAGCTCAGTGGTAGAATGCATGCCTAGCATGCACAAGGTCCTGGGTTCAATCCCCAGTTCCTCCATCAAAAATAAACAGATAAATTAAAAACCTAATTATCTCCCCCCCTAAAAAACATCTAACATCTACCAGTTCCCAAGCCAAAAACCTTCACTCCTCCTCCCACTCCCCACCTTCCAAATCCAATCACCACCAAGTCCTGTCAATCAACTCTGTTCTTAAAGGGTGCATGCAAAAACTCACTTAATCCAAATTCAAGTACAGAGGCCAGGGTCAGACCTATTTGCCAATCTCAGAAAGCTTCCTGGAAAGAGAGGAAGAAGGCAGCTGGAACTGTCCTGGGGAATGAGAGGTTGGAGGCACACACTTTTGGGATTTCACTTTACCCTGATGACACCAGAATTAGCAGGCACCATTGCGGAATCCTCTAGCCTATTAGGACAGGGAACTGCCTCACCCACCGGGTTGCTCACAGCAGTCTCATGTCACCAGGTCTCATAGCCAGAAGTGCTGGGGGGTCTGCACTGCCCAGCAATGTACCCCCAGTAACAGCACAAGGCAAGTCCTCTCAGCCAGCTGGGCCTGGGGCAAGCCCCAGCAAACACACAGTAACTGGCCCCACAACAACAGAAAGGGGCACACAGCCCACAAAGGGTACACTCCTGAAGCATCTGGATCTGGTAGACAGAAGGGAGCATGAGCGTTGGCCCCACAGGACATCTCTTACATAAAGCCACTTCTCCAAGATCAGGAAATGTAATGGATCTATCAAATACAAATAAATAAACACAGAGAATTAGGCAAAATGAGAAGACAGAAGACTGTTTCAAATGAAGGAACAAGACAAACCTGAGAAAAATAACTAAATGAAACGGAGATAAGCAATCTATCTGATAGGAAGAGTTCAAGGTAATTATCATAAAGATGCTCCCCAAACTCAGAAGAATGGATGACCATAGTGAGAACTTCAACAGAGTTAGAATATACTAAATTAAAAAAAAATAGAGCTTAAGAATATAATAACCAGAACAAAAAACACACCAGAGGGAATCACTGGAAGATTAATTTAAACTATATAGAAAAACAGACCAGCAATCTGAAAGACACAGTAGTGGGAACTGACTAAGCTGAACAGAAAAAAGAAAAAGAATTCAGAAAAATAAGAACAGTTTAAAGATCCTCTGGGACAACATCAACATTATAAGAATTAACATTCACATGATAAGAATTCCAGAAGGAAAAGAGAGAAATAAGGGGGCAGCTAATGTATGAAGAAATAATAGCTGAAAACTTCCCTAACCTGAGGAAGGAAAACAGACATCCAGGTCCAGGAAGCACAGACAGTCCCAAACAAGATGAACACAAAGAAGCCCACACCAAGACACATTATACTTAAAATATCAAAAGATAAAGAGAGAATCTTAAAAGCAGCAAGAGAAAAAACAATTAGTTACACATAAGGGAACTCCCATAAGACTATCAGCTAACTTTTCAGCAGAAAATTTGTAGGTCAGAAGGGAGTGGCATGATATATTCAAAGTAACAAGGGTGGGGGGGGTGGGGGAGTGGGGAGGGAGACTACAACCAAGAATACTCTACCAGCAAGGTTATTATTCAGAACTGAAGGAGACACAAAGAGTTTTACAGACAGCAAAAACTAAAGGTGTTCATCACCACTAAACCAGCCTTACAGGAAACATTAAAGGGACTTCTCTATGTGGAAAAGAAAAATCCACAACTAGAAATAAGAAAATTATAAAGGAAAAATCTCATTGGTAAAGACAAACATATAGTGAAGGTAGTGGATCAATCACTTGTAAGGCTAGTAAAAAGTTAAAAGGCAAAAGTAGTAAAATCATCTATATCTATGGTAAGTAGTTAAGAAATACACAAAACAAAAAGATGTAAAGTATGACATCAAAAACAAAACGTGGTGGGAGCTAAAAATACAGAGCTTTCAGAATGTGTCTGAATTTAAACAAGATCATCAACTTAAAATAGATGATTATATACATAGGCCATTATATATGAACTTCATGGTAACCACAAACCAAAAACCTATAACAGATACACACAAAAAAGGGAAGGAATACAAACATAATGTTAAAGATAATCATCAAATCACAAGGGAAGAAAGCAACAGAAGAAAACAGAAACAGAGAAGAATGACAAAACAACCAGAAAACAATAAAATGGCAGTAAGTACATACTTATCAATAATTACTTTAAATGCAAATGAACAAAATGCTCCAATCAAAAGACAATGGATGGCTGAATGAACAAAAAACCAAAACCCATTTATATGCTGTCTACAAGAAATTCACTTCAGATCTAAAGACACTTATAGACTGAAAGTGAAAGGATGGAAAAATATATTCTAAGCAAATGGAAATAAAAAGAAAGCTGGGGTAGCAATACTTATATCAGAACAAAATTGACTTTAAAACAGGCTGTAACAAGAAACAAAGAAGAGTATTACATAATGATAAATAGATCAATCCAACAAGAGTTATAACATTTGTAAATATCTATGTGCCAAATATAACAGAAGCTAAAAATATAAAGCAAATATTAACAAACATAAACAGAGAAAGAGACAGTAACACAGTAATAGCAGGGAACTTTAATGCCTCACTTACATCAATAGATAGATCAACCAGACAGAAAATCAATAAAAAACTGTCCTCAAATGACATATTAGACCAGACAGACAATATATACCAAACATTCCATCCAAAAACAGCAGAATACACATTCTTTACAATTGTATGTAGAACATTTTCCAAGATAGATCACATGCTAGGTCACAAACCACTCAATAAATTTAAGACAAATCATATCAAACATCTTTTCTGACTACAATAGCATGAAACTAGAAATCAATCACAAGAAGAAAATGGAAAAAACACAAACACATGGAATCTAAACAACATGCTACTAAACAACAAAAGATTCAACAACAACAACAACAAAAAAAATCAAAGAGGAAATTTAAAAATACCTTGAGACAAATAAAAACAGAGATGCAACATACCAAAACCTATGGGACATAGCAAAAGCAGTTCTAAGAGGTAAGTTTATAGTGATATAGTCTAACTCAAGAAAGAAGAAAAGTCTCAAATAAACAATCTAACATTATATCTAAAGAAACTAGAAAAAAAAGAATAAACAAAAACCAAAGTTAGTAGAAGGAAATAATAAAGATCAGACTTGAAATTAATGAAACAGACTAAAAAAAGAAGAAGAAAAAGAAAAAATCAGTAAAACTAAAAGCTGATTCTTTGAAAAGATGAACTTGACAAATCTTTAGTCAGACTCATAAAGAAAAAAAGAGAGGGCCCAAATAAATAAAACCAGAAATGAAGGAAGTTACAACTGACACAACAGAAATACAAAGGATAATAAAAAATTACTACAAACAATTATAAGCCAATAAAATGTACAACCTAGATGAAATGGATAAGTTCCTAGAAAAATACAATCTCCCAAAACTGAATCATAAAGAAATAGCAAGTATGAACAAACCAATTACCAATAGTAAAATTGAATCAGTAATCAAAAAACCCATGACATTTTTCACAGAACTGGAACAAATAATCCTAAAATTTACACGGAATCACAAATGACCGAGAACTGCCAAAGCAATACGGAGGGAAAAGAACAAAGCTGGAGGCATAACCCTCCCAGACTTCAGACAATACTACAAAGCTACAGTACTTAAAACAGTGTGGTACTGGCCCAAAAACAGATACAGGGATCAATGAACAGAATAGAGAGCTCAGAAATAAACTCACACACCTACAGTCAATTAATCTTTGACAATGGAGGCAACAATATACAATGGAGAAAAGACAGTCTCTTCAACAAATGGTGATGGAAAAGCTGGAAAACTACATGTAAATCAACTAAATTAGAATACACCCTCACATCATACAAAAAATAAATTCAAAATGGCTTAAAGGCTTAAATGTAACACAGGACACCATAAATCTCCTAGAAGAGAACACAGGCAAAAACATTCTCCGACATAAATCGTAGCAATGTTTTCCTAGGTCAGTCTCCCAAGGCAAAAGAAATAAAAGCAAAAATAAACAAATGGGACCTAATCAAACTTATATACTTTTACACAGCAAAGGAAACCATAAACAAAATAAAAAGACAACCTATGGACTGGGAGAAAATATCTGCCAATGATGCAACTGATGGGCTTAATTTCCAGAAAATACAAACAGCTCATACAACTCAATAACAACAACAAAAAACCCCCCAAACTCAATCAAGAAATGGGCAGAAGACCTAAAAAGACATTTCTTCAAAGAAGACATAAAGATGAAGATCAACAGGCACATGAAAAGCTGCTCAACATCACTAGTTATTAGAGAAATGCAAACCAAAACTACAAAAGTATCACCTCACATCTGTCAGAATGGCTATCACCTCACATCTGTCAGAATGATAAATGCTGGAGAGGACATGGATAAAAGGGAGCCCTCCTACACTGCTGGAATGGAATTTGGTGCAGTCACTATAGAAAACAGTACAGAGATTCCTTAAAAAACTAAAATAGAGTTGCCAGATGATCCAGTATTCCCACTCCTGGCCATGTATCTGAAGAAAACTCGAATATGAAAAGATATATGCACCTTCAGTGTTCACAGTAGCACTATTTACAATAGCCAAGATATGGAAGCAACCTAAATGTCCATTGACAGATGACTAGATAAAGAAGTTGTGGTATATATACTACTCTGTCATAAAAAAAGAATGAAATAATGCCATTTCTAGCAACCTGGATAGACCTAGAGATTATCATGCTAAGTGAAATAAGTCAGAAAAAGACAAATATCATATGCTTTAACTTATATGTGGAATTTAAAACATGAGACAAATGAACAAAACAGGAAGAGACTCTCAGACACAGAAAATAAACTTACGGTTTATTTACAAAACAGAAACTCACAGACATAGAAAACAAACTTATGGTTACTAAAGGGGAAAGTGTGTGTGTGGGGCGGGGGGTATAAACTAGGTATTCTGGATTAGCAGGTATAAACTACTATATATGAAATAAATAAATAAGGCCCTACTGTATAGCACAGGGAACTTATTCAATACCTTATAATAACCTATAATGAAAAATAATATGAAAACGAATATATATAAAAAACTAAATCACTATGCTGTATACCAGAGACTAATGCAACATTGTAAATCAACTATACTTCAATTAAAAAAAAAATTAAAGAAAAAAAACAACAAAAGTTCAGGACCAGATGGCTTCACAGATGAATTCTATCAAACATTTAAAAGAGAGTTAATACCTATCCTTCTCAAACTATTCCAAAAATTGAAGAGGAAGGGTCACTACCAAATTCATTTCACAAGGTCACCATTACTCTGATACCAAAATCAGACAAAGACACCACAAAAAAGAAAATGACAAGCCAATATCCCTGATAAACAAAAGATGCAAAAATCCTCAACAGAATACTAGCAAACCAAATTTAATGATACATTAAAAGGATCAAACACCATGATCAAGTGGCATTCATCCCAGGAATTCAAGGATAGTTCGATATTCACACTCAATCACTACAATACACCACATTAACAAGACAAAGATAAAAATTATGATCATCTCAATAGATGCAGAAAAAGCATGACAAATTTAACATCCATTTATGATAAAAACTCTCAACAAACTGGGTGTAGTGGGAACATATGTCAACACAATAAAGTCCATATATGACAAACCCACAACTAACAGCAGATTCAATGGAGAAAAGCTCAAAGTTTCTCCTCTAAGAATCAGGAATAAGACAAAAGTGCCCACTCTCACCATGTTTATTCAACACAGTACTGGAAGTCCTAGCCACAGAGAGACTAAATAAATAAATAAATGAATAAATAAATAAATAAATAAATAAATAAATAAATAAATAAACAAATTTTAAAAAGGCATCCAAATTGGAAAGAACATAAAACTGTAACTATTTACAGATAACATCATATTATATACAGAAAACCCTAAAGACATTACCAAAAAAAAAAAAAAAAAACAACTTGTAGAACCAACTAATGAATTCAGAAAAGTTGAAGGATACAAAATTAATATACAGAAATCTGTTTTGTCTCTATATAATTAACTATCAGAAAGAGAGATTAAGAAAACAATTCATTTATAATTGCATCAAAAAGAATAAAATAGCTAGGAACAAATTTAACAAAGAAGGTGAAAGACCTGTACTCTGAAAACTGTAAGACACTGATGAAAGAAACTGATAATGACACAAATAAACGGAAAAATATGCCATGCTCATGGATTGGTAGAATTAATGCTGTTAAAATACCCATACTACCCAAAGCAATCTACAAATTCAATGTAATCTCTATCAAAATACCAATGGCATTTTTTCACAGAACTGGAACAAATAATCCTAAAATTTGTATGGGACCACAAAAAACTCCAAATAGCCAAAGCAATCCTGAGAAAGAGGAACAAAGCCAGCGACATCATGCCCCCTGATTTCAAACTATACTACAAACCTATAGTAATCAAAAAAGTATGGTACTAGCACAAAAACAGTCACATAGATCAATGGAACAGAACAGACAGCCCAGAAGTAAGCTCATGCTTATAGTGAATTAATCTATGGCAAAGGATACAAGAATATAAAGCGAGGAAATGGCAGTCTTTTCAATAAATAGTGTTGGGAAAATTGGACAGCTGTGCACAAAAGGATCCTACTACTTTCTTACACCATATACAAAAATAAAGTCAAAATGGATTAAAGACTTATATGTAAAACCTAAAAATTTAAAATCCCTAGAAGAAAACATAGACAATAAACTCTTTACATCAGTCTTAGCAAAATCTTTTTGGATCTGTCTTCTCAGGCAAGGGAAACAAAAGCAAGAATAAACAAATGGAACTAATCAAAGAAAAAAGTTTTTGCACAGTGAAGGAAACCAACAACAAAACAAAAAGGCAACCTACTGAATGGGGAAAGATGGCAAATGACATATCCAATAAGGGGTTAATATTAAAACTATACAAATAACTTAAACAACTCAATACCAAAAAACAACAACAACAACAACAACAAAAACAAGCAATCTGATTAAAAAATGAGCAGAGGACTTGAGACAACATTCATCCAAGGAAGACATATGGATTACCAACAGATACATGAAAAAATGCTCAATATCCCTAATTATCAGGGAAATGCAAATCAAAACCACAATGAGATATCAACTCACACCTGTCAGAAAGGCTATAACCAAAAAGACAACAAATAACAAGTGCTGGCAAGGAGAAAAGGGAACCCTCGTACATTGTTAGTGGGAAATGTAAACCAGTGAAGCCACTGTAGAAACAGTATGGAGGTTCCTCAAAAAATAAAAACAGAACTACCAGAAAATCCAGCAATTCCACCTCCTGGGTTTCTATCTGAAGGAAACAAAAACACTAATTCAAAAAGATACATGCACCCCTATGTTCATTATTTATTTATAATAACCAAAGTATGAAAGCAACCTAAGTGTCCATCCATAAATAAATGAATAAAGAAGATAAGGTATATATATATACACATATACACGCATACAATGGAGTATTAGTCAGCCAAAAAACAGAATGAAATCTTGCCATTTGCAACATGGATGGGCCTAAAGGGTAAGTGAAATAAGTCAGACAAAGAAAGACAAAACCATATTATTTCATTTATTGGGAAATTTAAAAACCAAAACAAAGGAACAAACAAAACAAAATAGAAAGAGACACACAGATACAAACTGGTAGTTGCCAGAGGGGAGGGAGTTGAGGGATAGACAAAATAGAAGGGGATTAAAAGGTACAAACTTCTACTCATACAATAAATATATTATGGAGATATAATGTACAGCATAGGGAATATAGTCAATAATATAATAATTTGTTATGGTGACACATGGGTATTATATTTATTGTGGAGATCACTTTGTAATGTATATAAATGTCAAATCACTATGTTGCACGCCTGAAATTAATATTGCATGTCAATTATACATCAATACCTTTTCTTAATAAATAAAAAGAAACATAAGGGATAAAAAAGGGGAGAGAGGCAGCCAGCAGCCAGATTAGCATTATGTTCAGTAAATATTATACTGCTTTTAGTGCTAAACCTAAGCAAATCAAAGAATACTATTCTTAAATTTTATAATCAGTTTCAGTATAATATGTATCATTAACACCTAAATAATAAAAACAAAAGAAAGCAATCTACTACACATGAAT
This sequence comes from Camelus bactrianus, assembly GCF_048773025.1. Lineage (NCBI taxonomy): Eukaryota > Metazoa > Chordata > Mammalia > Artiodactyla > Camelidae > Camelus > Camelus bactrianus. Next base: position 56,296,757 of record NC_133543.1, read on the forward strand.
CAAAGTTCTGGTTCAGCAATCATGTAAGAGAGCTAGTAAAATAAGGACACCTTAATTAGATTCAATTTGGAGAGCAGATCTATTCAAGTGCCACACATGTACATACATACACCTTTAGTACTTTTTCCCCTTGTCTATTACTTAAGTTCAGAAATAAGTGAAAGAAAAAAAAGGAAAAGAAACAGGGAGGGAGACAAGAAGGTGATGGGGAGAAAGAGTGAGAGAGGAAGGAAGGGAAGAAGGAACGAGCAAACAAGCAAACGAACAATGGTTTAAAGCAAAGAAAGACTTGACTTTTAACTCACAGAAACACAAAACTTAAACATAAATAAAATATGACTAAGTCACCTATAAAAATGACAGTAACAAGATCAAATTAAACAAGAAAACTGAATTATAGTTCTCAAAAAGTAGACTAAATTTGAGATACAGTTTAGAATTTTTTTTAAATAGGGAAAAAATTCCAAACAGAATTACTATGGACCTAGAAAAGCTCCGAATACTAGAATAGTATACTCCAGAAGAAAGTCTTTTAAAAAATAGGTTATAAGCTTCTTAAGGTCAAAAACCATATTATATTCATCTGTTTATTCCCCATGGTGTTTACACATAAGAGTTATTTAATACATTCTTTTAAGTGAACAATTCACTTATATTACAGCTAAATGTTAACTCTCCCTAAAAGAATATCCAAAAGCAGTGCTGCAAGAATCCAAAGTAGGGAGACCACCAATGGTTTTTCTATCATTACAGTACGACATTAGAAGGAAAAATTTGGGTTTCAGAAGTTTCTAAGCAAAGATAAGTTTAGATTCTTAAACGAACTTACATTGCCTAAATATTAATAAACGCTTAATAGCAATATAGGGGATCATACATCTGTTCTTTCTTTAATAAGAGAGAACAGTGTTTTTCTTTAAGTAACAGCAAGAGCTTTCTGCAAAATATTGCATTTTAAAAATATATTCACCAAGATTATTTAAAAAGCAGTTTTGAAAAGTTAGTACCAATTATACAAAATACTGTAAAAAGTATAGAAACTTGCCCTGCAGGCTAATAAAATTTTTATAATTACTAGAAAGAAGTGTAAATTATAGAAAATTTTAAACTGATTATGAAAGTAGGTGTTTCATTGCAAGTATCTATGTCTGATTTATTTTAATCATATTTAAACTTTTGATAAACTTTCACATTTATCAAAAGAGCAAGCTAATATCTCTATAAACCAAAATCTTACTGATAAAGAGTGGAAGAGGGTAGAATTCTTCCCACATAGCTCCACCAATTAGAAAACCTAAAACTGTTATGACTTATTTAGTACTCAAGGTCTTTGCGGATATTTATAAAAGAATTGGCTTCTCAAAGTTCTGAACGTAACCCTAACTTTATAAACCAGGCTCTAATTCTGATGATTTATAAAAACAGAAGTTAAATTTTTAATGGTATATTCTATTACAAAAGCCTTACGAACTATAGACATACCTCGTTGTATTATGCTTCACTTTATTATGCTTTGGAAATACTGAGCTTTTTTTTTTTTTTACAAATCGAAGGTTTATGGCAACCCTGCATTGTCAGATGATGGTTAGCATTTTTCAGCAATAAAGTATTTTTTTAATTAAGGTATGTACATTGCTTTTTTTTAAGACATAATGCTTTTGCACTTAACAGACAACAGTGTAAACGTAACTTTTATACACACTGGGAAACCAAAAATTCATGTGACTCATTCTATTATAATATTGAGTTTACTGGGGTGGTCTGGAACCAAACCTGCATTATCTCCAAGGTATGCCTGTATATTATTATATTCTAGAGAAGAGAACAAAGAGGGAAGCCAATGCAAACTCGAAAATATCTTTTCATATGCCAGTCTTCGGAATACTTCACGTAACCACTTAAAATAACATTTTAAAAATTACATAATATTTAATGATATAATAGTAATTGTTTCACTAGTAATTTGGAAATATAATCTCAGAAAGAGTTAATGTTATCATGTAGAAGTAATTCAATTTTTTCCTCACTTCTAAACTATTTTATTTTCTTCCTAACTAAAAGTGTTATTTCAGAAACTCAAGTTTGACAAAAATTTTCATTAAATGCCTCTAAAATAAGTCATAAAAATGTAAAAATTTTCATAATAGCAGCTATCCCAGGAGATTCTTATTTAAAGAGGGTAAAAATCTTATAAAATATTGGTGAAATAACTTAAATTTCAAAAGACTAAAACCAGTTATATATTTAGTCTCAACAGGTAACATCTTTACTTATCAACATATTCTTTTAAAATCAAAATGAAATAAAATCATTGCCATCTGCTTTAAGTCATATCCTAAATTACCAAATACAAATTAACATAAAAGCACTCTACATAAGTTTTTATACACCTCTACCACACTTTTGAACTCACTTGGGTAAATATGGATCTTTCCAACAGCAGCAGCAGTTTCTACAAAGTTATTTACCTTGTCCAGGTCTTGCAGTTACAGCTGCTCCAGCAGATGGCGGCTCAAACTCCTATCAAATATAATACTGTTATTACAGTGACCTACTACTTTTATGCAATTTATAATAAAACAGTAGCGATATCACAGCCTCACCTTTGCTTTCTTTGAGTCTGGATCAAACCTTTCAAGAATTAATTTAGCCGTTTTGTAAGTTTCTTTTTCCATGACCTCTTCAAGCTGCAAACAAAACTTTCCATAAATTGTCACATATTAAAACACACATACACTACTTATTTTTATAAGTCTTATTCAAAAAGTATTTAAATACAAAGCTTAAAATAAACAGCACATAACATACCCAGATAGCATGAAAGACTTCCTACATTCAAATAATTAAAATCCGGATTTTTAAAATGGCTTCTAACCTCTAATATGTTACTTTTATTTAACAGCTTTACTGCAAGGAAATACCAAATATTGCTAATTGTTTACGTATAATGAGGAGAATAATTACATGCACCAACTTCAATAATGGAATGTGCAAAAATCTATCAGCTATCATTATTGGAAGTTATTAGACATGACAAGCAAATGACAGGCAATTCCTCAGATTTATTTCCTCATAGCACTTAATGCTATTAATTTAAAGAAGGTCGTTAGCCAAGAGCTTTACAAAATAAAATCTCTGTGCCAATTAACTGCTGTCAGCATCGATTTTAGATTATTTATTAGCAGAAGCAATTAGCTTGCTGCAAATGCAGTGAAAACTCACTAACTGGGAGAACAGCCATGCTCTCTCATGGAATTTGCTCAAATGACTTTAAAAGCTGAAGCTCCCTCTTTTTTATTTAGATTCATACAACTTTAGAAGGGAAAAACTGAACACAATAAGAATTTAAGTAAAAATTTTACTGAGCTCTATGCTCACACTAGGGATTGTAATTAAAGCATTCCATTATTATAGCATTTTATTTACAATGTACTTCAGTCACTTTATGGTTGAATATATGGGTTTAATTTAAAAAGTAATCACTAGTAAAATATCATTTTAGCAGTTACAGCCCAATATCAGAAAAAGCTTAACTTTAGAACAAGACAATCATAGTTGTGGCAAATAGCTAATGTATAGAATAAAAGACTTATGTAAAACTTGGAACAGGACCTTTTCCTTCTCATTGACCACTGATAGCCACTTAGATTCATTAAATATGCTTATTTCAAAGGACATTTATTTTAAAATGCAAAGAAGAGCACATTTACCAAGTTAAAATACAGCTTAAAATATACTGCCACAATAGTAGTTAATAGATTCCTCATTAAAAACTCAATTTCACATTTAAGAAGTGCTTAGATGATTTATTAACCTTGGTTTAGTGAAATTAAAACATTTTTCTAATTATTTCAAAATTATGATAAATTCTCAAAACAAGCAAGTTTAATTTTCTTATGTAAAGAAACTGTAACATCACCTTAGAATTGGGGGGAAATTGGGGGTGGGGATAGAGATAAGGCATGATAGAATATATCCCCAAATCAACATAATCTACATGAAATATCAAAGAACTGAATCAATCCCTGATCTCTACAAATTAACTTAAAAAAATTTTTTTGGTGGGGGGAAGTAATTAGGTTTATTCATTTATTTTCAGAGGAGGTACTGGGGATTGAACCCAGGACCTCATGCATGGAAAGCATGCGCTCTACCACTTGAACTTAAAACCCTCCCCCTTACAAATTAACTTTTGATGGTTTAGACCAGTTTTGTAACAAGAGAACTTTATGTAATGATGGAAGTGGTTTATATCTGCACGATACAGCAGCTACTACTATATATGTGATAAGTGATCACTTAAAACATTGCTCGTGAAACTAAGGAACTGAACTGCAGCTACTTTTATTCCATTTTAAATAATGTAAATTTAAAAAGCTACATGAGGTTAGTGGCTACAGATTTGGACAGCATAATTCTACAGTAAGGCTATTGCTAGGTTTAAAAGGAAGATTAGATACAACTATGATCTTTAAAACAACACACAAAACTCAAAACCAAAATGCCACTTTTACCAAACAACTGCAATTCCTAGTACATCATTCAGCAAGTATTCATGCTTATGTATATGTACATGTAAAGTAACTTAAAATCATTTTAAAAAGCAAAAGATAAATATCCATTCTCTCTTTCTTTTGCATTTACTTCTAAAAATTTTTCCCATAATAGCTTAACACATTTCTCCTACAACATTTTAAGTAAATAATATGTTTTATAGACATCTGATCAGTTGGAAGAACATGAACATGAAACTCTGAAGTCAGAAAAGATCTGGGTTCAAAGGACATCTCCATTCTTAATTAGCTGTAGAAAGACTTTGAGCAAGTCTGTTAGCCTTAGTTTCTCCTTTTGTAGAGCAGAAACATTAACACTGTCTCATAACACTGTTGTGCAATTTAAATAATGCAGGAGAGTCTACAATAGTACCTAACACAAAGACACAAAATCGTCAATGATACTTAAATTATTCAGAATGCGTCTGAAACAGTCTTTTCAAATATCCAACATATTAATCCATCCCAGGATTCAGGAATGAAAAAGTGAATTCTCAGAATTCCCTAAATTGTAAGTTATTCTGTATACTTCATAATATTTTATATATTTTAAACAAGAGGGAATGATATAACAAAGAGTGAGTTGTTTTCTTGTGATATTGTTATACTAAAAGTTTCAGAGATTTTTATTTAAAAAAGAGAATCATAAACACATGGTTGCTTATTTATTATGAATCAACATTATTTTGACAAGATTATATATTTTGAGAACATACAAAAATTACTTCTACCTGATACAGAATTTCATCATAGAGAAATGAAAAGGACACTAACATAAATGTCAATTTTTTTTAATTTTGAAAGATAATTCTATAATATTTAAATTATAATTCTTGAAATAAAATTTTAAAACACACAAAGCATTAATTGCCCTATCCAATATTCATGATCCTTGTTTCATAACAAGTATTCCAGATATAGAAAAACTTCTTTCATTTTGCATTGACTTGGATCAAATTATTAAGGGTGTGCCCCAAAACATCCTCAACTCAGAGTTAGGTACATGCTGTGCCATTTAAATTCATATTTTTATAATGATAAATACATAAAAATATTGTCTCATTTCCCTGATTTTGGTTTTGCTTATGAAAGCAATATTGTTTTGACTAATTCAGATTTTAAATCATTTTCTGATTTCATATGAGTATTCCACAGTAATAGTAATCTCTCTCTCTGCATTTCTTCTGTTAAAGTGGTTACAAAGATCTGTAGCCTACAGTGAATATTCAAACACTGGAAAATGCCCGCAAACATTATTGGGTAATATAAAAATGTAACATTTGAAACTTCTAGTGAGGCTAACAGCCCTACATAGAATCACTTGATGCAACTGCCAATTGTAGGACTTCTTTTGCTTCCAAAATTTATTTCATGGACTATCACTCACAGGATTTTGTATACAGAATACTCTGTATATAAACTCATTAATATTTATCTGTAAGAATAACTCACCATCATTAAGAGAAAGGGCCTATAAAACATATTTATAACATGGCCACAAAAGGAAGACTGCCTGATTAGATTGTACCACTTCTCTTCTCTATGTCCTATCCTGTTCCCTGAAATGTCCACATTAACCTACAGCTCAGCATGTCAAGATATCTTGCTCTTGCTTTCAATGACATTAGTGGATTCTTTTGAACCAGTAACATTTGTAGTGATTGTTAAGCTTAAATTCTCAGAGAATTATAATACTTCCTTCCATGTTCCCAATTTCTCAACTGATCGAGAGAATTTCCTGAGAAATGCCAGAAAAGAATCACCATATAGAAATACCTGTATTATTCTGGAAAAAGCACAGCACTTTCATGAAGCCACTTCGAGAGGTCATTTTGACTCATGTTTTGATGGATTTTGACTTAAGATCACAAAATATGTGACTGGCAGAATGTACACATCCAAACTTGGGAAGGTTTTTTAGGTAACTAAAGATTAATTCCTGGCTTTATTTTAATAAGTAAATTACATTACTTACACTAAGTTCTTAGATTTAAAACGTTGTTACTCATTTTCCCTTTCTAAGTAATTTAACTTTTTAATCAGTTGATGATTCATATTTATTGTTACAAATTACTTCCACACGTTACAAATTACATTACAAATCTATCCAGATTAAAGAGATGCAACCTTGAGGAAACCACCTTTAATAAAACGTCAAGTAGTAAATACAATTTATATTAATTTTTTTAGTGAAAGAGAAGGGTTAGGAGTTGGCTAATTTTAAACCAATAGTTATTTTTTTTTCTGCCAGCATTTTTAATATAAATGTGGAGTTAAACACCAATGAACATCAGTTTTGATTACATTTTGCTTTTGCTCCAAAGTAATGTCCCTTCTTTTTCCTCTCAATACCAGAACAATCATTAGCAAGCATTGCTCCTTATAAATTCACTCTTAATACTTATTGTTCTAAACAAAGTGTAAAACTACTCAAACAAAGCAGGTCTGTTAAGGACTTGAGCAATAAAGGCCAGGGAACAGCTCCCAACAGCAACAGTTCTTTAACTAACAATCAAGTCAAAGCAAACTGTGTTCCCTAATTAATGAAATGAGTTAGGGCTGCCAACTTATTTTTCTTTAATCATAGTGCAAGAGAAATGTCATGCTGAACTAGTCTGTAATATTTTTGCTTCACGAACCATTTAGATACACAAAACTATTGAACCCTGAACTGAATTTTCCAACTGTCAGACCTAGACGGAGCATCTTTTATGTTGTGATTCCATCAAGGGCTATTAAAGAATAGCGTGGTTTGCCCTTTCACAGAATTTTCCAAGTCTGCTCTGTTACTCTACTGAGAGTTTTTCCCCAATCATGTGTTCTCCAAGATTCTGTCTTCTGGTCATATGATGCCACTAACATTGATTCAGCTTCTCATCACTTAGAATTTTTTCTCCTTATTTTTTTCCTTTTTTTTTTTTTTTTTCCTTTTTCTTTTTCCTTTTGTCTCCCCTCTTTGTATTTTCTACTTTAATCAACATTTCTCCCTTTTGGTACAAGTAGGGCTTGGCTCTGATCAACACTACCAGCTCTTCTTTTTATTGCATTGGCAAACTAATCATATCACAACTTTCATATCATTGAGAACCATCAGTATTTCCTCATTTTGAATTTCTGGCTGTTCCACAATTTACAGAATGCCAGAAATATAATAAGATACAATGGGAATATTTCTATGTTTCAATTTAGAACCATCAAAAATGGCAATGCAATTTGGTAAATACCTCACAGAACACTGAAGAGGGATCAAACAAAATGGATAATTTCAAAATTAAAGTTCCTTTATTTATTCAGGTACTTAACTCCCTCAAGACTAGTGTCTTGTCTTACCAATTCATGTAATTTTTAACATTAATCTTAACATTCATAACTTTTATTAGTTTCATACTTGTTACTTATTACATGTTAGATTAAAATACACTGAATTAATTTTGCATCTGATTAAATTTAATTAAATAAGTTTCCATGTAACATACTGCTATCAATTATCATTTTTATATCTCAAAAATATATGAAAAAAGTATCAGTAAATTCAAGCCAAACACCAAGTTCAATTCACTTATTAAAACTATTATATACCAACCTCTAAATATCTAGAGTCCTTCCTCTCTTACTCTTGGCCCTCCTCTTTCCAGCACATCTGAAGGACGCATTTAATGGCTCCACAATACATGCCCATGTGATCAGAATTACTGATAGAAAATGGGAAAAAACAAAGAAAAACTATTCTCTCTTCCTCTCTCTCCACCCCCTCTTCTTCAGCCAGGGCTGTTTTTGTTTTTGTTTTTCATGTTAAATTTGTCTTTTACAACCTGTCTTCCTGATTCCCTCACTCATAGCCTTATCGTGTCAAGAAAATCTGAGAACTGACATATGTTTGGCCCTTTTGGGGCTCTATTAATCAATCTAGATATCTACCTTTTTACCCCTCTACCTCATTTATTAGTCCCCCAATATGATTCATTTACTTACTTCTCAGCTTCCAACTGACATGGACTCTCAGAATCTCAAAAGTCCATCTAACTACTTTTTCCTGTCAATCATTATTACCTAGCAAAAATATTCATAATTTAGCTTCACCATTAAATTGCTATCTAAAAGCACACTTGTTCCTTGGAAAGTCATTACTTACAACATATAAGTATTAATTATTCAGTTCTTAATTTATTAGTTTTATATAAATTAACTTTAAATAAAAGTTAACTTACTATTTTTTTCTTCTGTGATTTTAAATCATCCAATGCTTCATCTAGAAAACAAGATTGAAATGAAAACTAAATCAGATATTAAGATACTTAGATACAAGAAGAAAAAATCATGCCAAATGATATACATTAAGCAACTGCAAGAAAACTTTCTCATTTAAGGATTTCTCACTGACTTGTACAGACAAAAATTATCTCAATCTTTATCCATATAAATTTCATATATTTCCCTATATTATATTTTATAAGCTCAGTAGGGGGAAAATGGCTTTACATAGAATAAAACACCTTTCCAAATTAAAAATATATATATATATACACATACACTTAAAATGTTTTCATAAACATTACTTTTTATTATTTCTCCTCCCTTTCAACATCCCACCCACATTAATTTACAGAATTAAAACCAAGTATCTTTTTATACATTGGTAATAAAAATGTTCTCTCTTTGTTTATAAGGAAAGAAGTACATATTTTATTAAGTTATTCAACCTTCAAGATATTGAGCACTAATAAAAAAAATCTTTGAAAATCTGTAGTATTATACCTAAGGAGGGACTTGGAAAGGAAAGGAATACTACTTCCTTTTCAAAATTAAAATTTCCAAGATTTGACTGCTTAGTTAGGTTGCATTGGTGGAACATGAAGAATCACTTCAAAGGATATCATTTATGAATGTCAATATCTGCTTTACAAATTTATTTTAGGTTTCTAGTTATCTCTAGAAATAATTAACTGGTATAAATAGGAATACTATTCTGGCTGGAAAGAAGAAAGACTTATAACTTAATTTAAACCTTTTACCAAATAGAATTTAAATAACTGTTCTTAATGTTTAATTAAATTTACAAATAAAACTGTTATCTCGTCACTGAAGTTCTGGAGTAGCAAACATCTGAACATCCAATTCAAAACATATTATTTACGTAAAAATCCAAAGAAATACAAGCTTATAAAAAGATGATTTTACTATACTTTTTCCCAAAAGGTATCAAGTAGTCTTTAATGTACTAGCAGACTTATTAAAGGGAGAAAAAAATCTGCTGACATCTTTAAAGAGAATAGTCATCTTGAGTTGGATAAGATCAAGCTAAATATCTATGGCAAACTATTTTAATGCAGAGATCAGCAAACTTTTTCTGTAAAGAGCCAGACAGTGAATATTTTAAGCTTTATGGGCCAAAAGGCAAAACTGAGTCAGTACTTTCAAAGCAAAAGAGTAAACAAATTTCCACAAAACTTTTATTGACCAAATTCAAATATAGTAATAATTGAGTTCAATTTTTGTAACATAGGTCTGGCAATGAAAAGAATGGAATTATTTTTTTTTTGGGTGGGGGATAACACTTCACTTGATTGAGATTCACAGTTAGTGTTTCCTATCAACAAAACTGACTGCAAATGTTAATCTGTTTATCTGTAATGAGATTTCATAATTTTATTTTTGAAAATTTTTTTCACACAGATAAGTGCTGCTAAATATTGAAATCAATCCACAAGCACATATTTTAATTAAGCTTATTCACTTTGCGAAAAGCATTTAGAAAATTCTTTAGACTCTTCTCTTGATATCTGCCTTTTATCATGTCACTGCAAATTAATCATTTCCAGTTAAATGGATTTTGAAACCTGGAAATTTCCTGCGTACTTACATGGGGTCTGAAAAACACTGCTGGAAATGTAGTTTGAGCACAGATAATGCACTTGCTACAAATGTGTGTCGAATGGAGATCTTGCTTCTTAATTTTTCATAGCACTTCTTGAAAAATTACTTTTTGTCATTACAATATTATTTGTTTTCTAAATCACTTTACAACAGTATAGATTTCACATATAAGGACTGTTTTGTCTTGTAATCTTAGATTAAATTCATTAAGAACTATTATCAAGTCTGCAGCAAAAGCTAATTTCCAAAACCAGTTCAACTCATAGTGACTGAAGGTGGTTCTTGTCACTCAGAAACATTTCAATCTGGGCTCTGAACTCAAAATATCACAATAAAACTTTACTACTACTAATCCATCCAACTGCCATGCAGGTCAAGATTTTAAGCTTCTATTTCTGATAAAAGTTGGCATAACTGATGATGATTAAGTCCATAAAAGCAAATGAACTTCCCCACTGAAACTGCTAGTTCAATAACACATGATAGGTTCAAGTATGCTCTGCAAGTATCTCTTGTTGAATAACATAGTGGATAATAACACTTACAGTTTCGTGGGCTTTGAATTAATCCAAGTAAGCCTTTTTCTGTTTCACACATACTCTTACCACATAGTTGTAAATACATCTTAGCAGATTCCACTTCAGGTTGTACTGAATTAGTGTTTTCTCAACTTCTTTGAAAATATTCTCTCCCAGAATGTTCTACACAGACTGTTTCTAAAAGCTAATTCTTCAGTCACATCAAGTTCAATATTGACATATCAAGTTCAGTATTGACACCTCAAAAAACTACAATTGAGTGATATCAATAACATCTGTCAACTCAACAAAAGCCAGTGACAATCACTTGAAATCATTTGTCTTGTTTTTAAATTAACTATATTGCTTCCGATGTTCTTAACTCTTCAAGCAGTTGTTCTTGCCAAAAAGGCTAATGGCCAAGCAATGTTTTCTCTAAACACATTTCTTCAGTTGCTGTCATTACACAATTAACTCACCATTGATAAATGTATTTCTTTGCTTCACAAATAAGCCACTCAGATAGTTAACTTTGCTTGAAACTCCATTTTCACTTTTTATTTTTATGGAGAAATTCTGCTATGATGAGATATTCCATTTTAAATGTTCTAATTTTTCTGACCATACCTTTTCTGTGTGTTGGGGATATCATGATGAGAATCTTAGCATAGTAATGCCAATGTATATTTGAATTCTTCTAGTACATTTATAATGTCATTGCACAATAAGCACAATGCTTCATGATTTGGTAATAAAATAGTCCACACTCCATTGTGCTCTAAAAGTACAACATTTGAAGTCCAATTTTCCCTTCTTGTTTTCACATGATAAGCATGTACTGGTAATAGTAAATAAAACTGTCACAATATAGCAATATACAAGGCACCTGAAATGCTGTCAATTTATAACTGTGTCACTATGATTTGTTGTGCATCCTGCAAAAGTCTGAAGTGTTGAGAATACCATACAGCCTGTCACAACTACTCAATTGTACCATTATAGAATGAAAACAGCTATAGACAACATATAAATGAATGGGCATGTCTGTGTTTCAATAAAACAGAAATTTGAACTTCATAAAATTTAACATGTCACAAAATATTATTCTTTTGAAATTTTTCAATGTTAAAAGTGTAAAAACCATTATTAGATCATAAGCTATATAAGGTGGTGGGCAGGACTTGGCTCACAGACTGGAATTTGCCAACCCTTACTTTACTCTATATTAGGTCCAACTTGTAAGACAAAGTAAATACAACTAACAGAGAACAAAAAGCAAGGACACAACCAATAGCTTCAGGCTTAAAAAAAAAAATATATATATATACACACACACACACACACATACATATATGGTACCTAACTTTATATGCTAAAAAAAAGTGTAAGACTGCAAGACAATGTCTAATGAAGTCTATTTTATGTACATGCAATAGCTATTCAAATGAATTCATAAAAATTTTTTTAAAATGAAAGGATCCATGAAATAAATTTTTAAAGCAAAAAGCTCCTTTATAAATAACAAAATCCCACTGTATAGCACATGGAACTATATTCAATATATTGTAATAGCCTATAATGAAAATTGAATATATATATATATGTATAAGTGAATCCTATGCTGTACACCAGAAATTAACATATTGTAAACCAACTATACTCCAATTTAAAAAAACCCTTTATATAATAAGTAAGTCCTGATGTGCCTACTTGTAAGTTAAACTATTTACACATTTTCCTTAGAGAAGTGTTTCCAAGGGCTCTTTTAAAATAGTTTCTTATATTTTTTACTATTTTGTTAGTTCCATGAGGTCAGAGGGCATATTTGTTTTAAACTGTCTTCCCAGCATCTACTATATTACTAAATATCACTGGAAACAATACAATAAGTTCAATTTCCCTAATCTGATTAAAAGTATCAATAGTTTCTAGAACCACAGCAAACACACTTAAAGGTAAAAATTAGAAGCTCTTCCAACAAAATCTCCTGATTCCACTTCAATTCAATATTATACTAAGTCCTAACCCATTAAATAAGGCAAGAAAAATGTAAAAGGCAAGAAAAATAAAAAAAGAATAGGAATTGGAAAAAAAAAGTCAGTAGTATCAGCCCACATGTGTTTAACACTTTGCAACTTTCATACACTTTCACATATAATTTCATTTAATATTCGTAACGGTCCTGCCAAAACAAATATTTCTGTATTCATTCTATAAACTAGGAAACTGAGGTTCAGAGAACTTAAACTTATTTGCAGGACAAAACAGGCATGATAGAAATAACACAAATGAAAAATAGAACCAATTCGATCATTCATAATCCTTCTTATGCTTTACAGTAAACAACTCTTCAATATTTACCATATTGTCATTTCAATATACCATTTCACAACCTTTCATTTCAACTACAAACCAATGTATCGTAAGACGGGTTTTTTTAAATGTATCTATAAAAATTTAGAAATTAAACTTACTATTTCTTTCTGTTCTCTTGGAAAAGAAGAAAATAAGCACTGTTCTTATGCTCCAGATACTACAGAGGAAGCAAAATTCAGAAACAAAAACCGTAATTAGGATGCATGAATTAGAAGCCATATAAATGAAAACAAATACACATTTCCAATTAGAGTTAGGTACACTGTTTCCCTTTACTTTTTGAAAATTAAAAGCACTCCTTTCTTTCAGAAGCCACCAGAAGTACACTGTGCTTTCAAAGGAGTTCTCAATCTAAACTCCACAGATCTCCTGAGAGTCCCCCTAAATTGCAAAATTGCTTTTGTGTACGAAAGTGCATTTCTCTGGAGAGACCACTGCCTTTATCATTCTCAAAGGGGGTCTATGAATCCCTCAAAAGATTAAGAACAGATTATAAAATTCCTTCTTACTAGGTAAGCATCAACTCCAAAAATTTATCTATTCTTATGTGTTAGGGAAAAACATGTTTTACAAATCAAGAGCATTATACAAATGTAAGCTGCTACTCCTTCCCAGTTATTTAACATTAGAGGGATCTTTTCTACTAAACAGAATAAGCTATCTGGAAAAAAATAAAACCTTACTCTTAAAGAAATAAAAGAATGATCCTAAACAAAAACTTATCCAGATCATCTCTTAAATTCAATGTAAATAAACCAAAATTCCTTTCTCCATAGAACATGGCAGAATAAGTATACAAACATTATCACTTTATAAAAGAAATACATTGTATCTAAATATAAATTCAGATAATAAGTATGAAATTAGTTTTTCACTCTGAAATATATCATTGCTATTCCTAGGAGTCAGCCTGCAAGGTCATCACCAGTGAACCCTGTCTCCTGGTATTCACAGATTTGTATAGTCCTGTCTCACCAGTGTTGGTCAGTGTGACCAACAGCATATGGCAGAAGTGACAGTATATCACTTCAAAATTAGGTTATAAAAGACTGCAGCTTCCATCTCAGGCTTCCTCTTCCTCTTGTTATCTTTCTCTCTCTTGGATTACTTGCTGTGAGAGAAGCCAACTGGTATGGCATGAGGACATTCAGAAAACTCTACAGAAAAGCCCATTTGGAGAGAAACAGAGGTCTCCGGCAAACAGCCAGTGAGGAGCTGAGGCTTGCAAACGACTACATGTGTGAGCTTATTAGAAGTAAATTCTCCAGCATTAGTTAAGACTTGAGATGATGGTAGCCCCAGCCAATAGCTTAACTACAATTTATATATGAAAAAAGACCCTGAGCCAGAACCATCCTACTAAGCTGCTTCCACATTCCTGCCCCTTAAGAATTGTGAGAGATAATAAACATTTGTTGTTTTTAAGCTACAAAGTTCTGGGGCAATTTGTTACACAGCAATAAATAACTCATACATTGTTTTTTATATTGTGATGATTTACTTTTATAATATGAAAACATGAAAATAACCAGCACCAGATTCCTACATGGTACATGGACAACCACCTAAGCACTAGAAGAGAAAAAAAAAAAAAAAAAGATACTGAGCATTGTCCTTATCAAGGGAAAGGAGGTAAGAAAAAGGTTAAGGACACTGCTCATAACCCTCAAAGACCCTGCAGCAGTAGAAAAGTCCCATAATATTTCCCCACTGCAAACTCCCTGAAACAGTGGCAAGCAGAGAGAGATGATTTAGGAAAAAAGTATAGGGAAAGAGAACTGAGGACACGAGAGAAGGAACTGCAGAGATGATGACTAAAATTCTGAAGGAAATCAGTAAATTTTCTTAAATGGTAGACACTGTTTTTAAAGCACATATAATTGTCAAAGCATAAAAACTACAAGAATGGAAATATACTTCCTTGCTTTAAAATAAAACTCATTAGTCCCCCTTTGTGGACAACAAATTCTTATTCTGGTTTTTATCAGAACTACTGGTGGAGAAAATGAGCTATCAAATAATACACATTTCCAAGTGTCAAGTCTTCAAGACTTTAAAAGGTAGAACAACAGAATTAGTTATTCTTTAAGGCTAAATTAAATGAAATTCTTTTAAATAAAGAATTCCTTAAAATAAAATTTAGGGAAGAATTAAAGTATTTCAGGAACATATATTTTAGTTATCCCAACAAAGGTTTTGCTACCATCAGAATTTAACAACATATTTGTGACAATATTAAAGATATTATTATTGACTCTTACTTTAACAATGGTGGCATAATCTCCATTACCCCTTTCTCTTCTTAGAAATCATTCAAACAGCAAGAAGACAAAGACAAAAAGAGAAATTCTTTTTCTGATAAAATTAAGATAAGCTAAAACCCAACCCTCAAAATATGTGGAAGGGCTCCCAAAATCAATGGAGATGATGCAGGCACTCAAAAGAGTAAAAGCAGGGAAGGAAAACTGCTTATCTCACTAAAAGGCAGGAAGATAAAATTTCCCAAAATGTAAAATCTAAAACCCATGTTTATTATAATGAGAATAAGATACATATGCTACTGGCAGAAACTCCTCAGTTTGATTCCAACAATGAAACAGAAAAGGCAAGAATTAAAAAGAAATCACTCAGAAATGCCCTATTTACAAAGAATATTCTGTTTCTGTGGCAGCAGTGAAGAAAAGAAGTTTCATATTATGAAAAAATATAGAGTTCCCTAACCCTACTACCTGGAAAAAGATAAAAGCTGAACAAACTAACACACTAAATCCTGGGTCATAAGGAAAATTCTAGATAGTCTGAAATCTAGGAAGGCATGCTTCTACACTCTCACATAAACCTCTTACAAATAACTGGGCCAAAGTAAACATACCACATAACTAAAGATTTTCTTTTTAAGTTATAAAAACCAAAAGCAAAATACAGAATTATGTTCCAAAACTTAGACCAACATCTTTTATCTCAAAAATGTAAATGAGCTAAACTCACCAGAGCAAAAGAAATAGACTTTCAGACAGGATCATAAAAAAACCCCAACCCTACAAAATAAACTGACATCTAAAACTGTTTTTGAAGGTTGAAAATACAACAATGGGGAAAAAAATACTAGGCAAATATAAATAAAATAAGAGTTGTGATCTTAATATGCCACAAGATTGAATGCAAAACCCCCTCCCCTCTGCAAAAAACTTTAAACTAGAAAAACAAGGTCATTTTATAGCATTTAAAATGATGCAGTTTCTTTCAGGTAAACAAAAATACATTCTAAGAACTCTGCATCAGCCTGTTCAGGTTGGAAAAAAAAGGACACAGTTTCTTTCCAATAAATGATAAAATGGTGCCGAAGCAACTGGGCATCCACAGGCAGGGAGGCAAGGAGGAAGGGAGGAAGGGAGGAAGGGAGGAAGGGAGGAAGAAGGAAGGAAGGAAGGAAGGAAGGAAGGAAGGAAGGAAGGAAGGAAGGAAGGAAGGAAGGAAGGAAGGAAGAATCTCAATGTGAACCTCATACTTACATTAAAAATTAGCTCAAAATGGATTATGAACTTGAATGTTAGAAGAAAAAAGCATAGACAAAAACAAAGGAGAAAATCTTCAGGACCTATATCTACAGAGGGGTTCTTGACAACAAAAGCACAATACACAAAAGGAAATTTTTAAAATAATAAATTTGGCTCTGCAAAAATACCCTATTAAGAGGATACAAGGACAAACTACAGACTGGGAAAAAAATCTTTGCAAAACATATATCCACCAAAAAACTTGTCTCTATGTATATAAGGAACTCTCAAAACTCAACAGCAAAAAGACTAATAATCCAATTAGAAAATTAGCAGACATGAACAGACATTTCACTCAAAAGAAGATACACATGGCAAATAAACACATAAAAAGATGTCCAACATTATTAGCCATCAGGGAAATATAAATTAAAACCACAATGAGCTATCACTAGACACCTATCAGAATGGTCAAATTAGAAAATAGTGGTAATACCAAATGCTGGTAAGGATGCAGAGAAACTAGATCACTCAAACATAACTAGTGGAAATGTAAAATGGTACCCCTACTCTGAAAAACAGTTTAGCAGTTTCCTGTTAAAATAAATATGTATTTAAATGTGCCTCAGAAATTACACTCTTGGGCATATACCCTAGAGAAACGAAAACTTATGTTCAGGCAAAAACTGTTCACAAATGTTCATGGCAGCCTCATTTGTTAAAGCCAAAAACTGAAAATCATCCAAATGACCTTCAACAGGGGTATTGCTAAGCAAACTGTGCTACATTAATGCCATGCAATACTACCCAGCAATAAAAAGGAACTACTGATACACTTAAGAACTTAGATGGATCTCAAGAACATGCTCAGTTAAAAAAGCCAATTTCAAAAGACTGCATACTATGTGATCCCATTTTACAACATTTTTGAAATAAAATTATAGGGATGGAAAATAGATTAGTGGGTGGTAGGAGTTAGGAATGAGGCAGGCAGAAGAGAGCTGGTATGATTACAAAGGGGTGGCAAAAAGGAACTCTGTGAACAGTTCTGGATCTGAATTGCGGGGAAGTTACATGAAGCTATACATATGATAAAAATGCATAGAAATACAAAATACATACACACAAATGAGTGTATGTTAAACTAGGAAAATCTGAATAGGCTCTGTGAATTAAACCAATGTCAATTTCCTGCTGTGATATTTAACTACAGTCATGTAAGATGTTACCACTGGGGAAGGCTAGGTGAAGGGTACACAGGACCTGCCTGTACACATTTGTTTTTTCCAATTTCTTGTGAATCTATAATTTTTTCAAAATAAAAAGTATTTTTTAAAGGATGTGCTTACAATGAGGATATAACAGCTAGGAATATCTATTCATCAAATAGAAAAGTATCAACACTCATAAAGCAAAACTAAATGAAATACAAGGAGAAATATAAATACATTGTCATTAGGATACAGAAGATCTATATAGCATAGTAAGGTAGTTTTCATATTAAACTCTGTGGACCGGGGAGGGGGGGAATCTTCAAGTGTTCATGAAATGCTGCAATTGACCAAATAGTATGTCACCCCCAAAAAAAGTCTCAATAAATTCAAAGTGGATATATTATTAAACAATATTTTCTGAAAGCAATACAATGAAAGTAGAAATAGTAATTAAGCCAAAAAACCAAATATAACAAATACACATTTGCCACCTGGAAATAACTCTGAAATTACAAAAACTAAAAAAAGAAAAAAACATTGAATGATACAACCAAAGTAAATCAACTACATATCAAGACCTGTGGGAAGAAACTAAAGTGGTCAGAAAATACCATGGCCTCAAATACATGTGCAGTGTATTGTGTCAAGAAATAAGAATGAAAATAAATATGTTAAAGCATCCATTTTGAGTTATAAGAATAAAATAAGCCTAAGGAAAAGAAAAAGAATTAATAAAAAAGAAGTAATTTTTAAGCTGGATTTTTTGGGAGAAACAGCTAATAAAAATAACCAAAAAAGAGAATATGTACAAATATACAAAATAAGAAATAAGGAAGCAATACCATAGTTACAAAGAAAACTTTAAAAATCAGTAAGAGACAATGATGACTACTACTATTACAACACTAAGCAAACACATTTTAAAACTGTAGAATGGAGATATACATATATCTCAAATTTTTAACAAAACTAACCTTGGAAGAGACAAAAAAGCCTAAAAAATTAACTACTATTAAATTTTAAAAGTTGTTAAGAGCTACCCTTTATTAAAAAAAACACGAAGCCAAAAAAATTTTAAATGGAATACTACTAAACCTGTAAAGGACAGATAATGCCAGTACTATTTAAACTGTTATAGAGCATTAAAAAGGAAAGAAAAGCTTTCTGATATTTCTATAAAATGACTACAACTATGAAAGGAAATATTCCTAGAATTCAAGATTTCAGTATTTGATTTCAATATTTAACATAATCTATCATATCAAGAAATGTAAGATGAAACAGCATTTAACAAAATTCAACAATCTTTCTTGATTTAAAAGAAAACTAAATAAAATACAAGTAGCTAGAAAAATTCTTAACATAAAATATATCTTCTCAATTCAAAAGTCAGGATAATGCCCAAAGGCGAAACGTCAGAATCATTCCCAAGGAGCAAGTCAAGGATGTCCGCTATTTTCTCTGTAACTTAACAATGTCTTGAAAGTATTAGCCAATACAATTAGCCCAGATGGAAAAAAAAAATCTGAAAGGAGGTGAAATTTTTTGCTATTTACAAATAATATGACTGTATACTTGAAGTGAAACTCTCAAAGACTCAACTAAACAACTTGCTAGAAACAACAAGACAACTATACTTGGATACAAAATTAGTATAGAAAGTCAGTAAGTTCATAGATATAATCAGTTCTAAGATATACTAAACCCTTTCTTAACTCACATTCATGAAATCATTCCAGTTGTTCTTTTCTGAATGAAACTGAACATAAATACAGCATGAATTTTTGTTAAATACTATAAAATTATAAAGGTGTTCTAAAAGGAATACTTGGAACTTCAATATAACAGAATCACTCTTTATATTCAGTAAACATTTTAAATCCTTAATATTCAGTATTTTATTGTACTAAAATTAAAATTGCTAAAAGTTAAAATATAGCAGAAAATAGTTAAAACTCTATTAATATAATCAAACCTTTCTCACTTTTACTAAAGGATTAACAGTCCATAAACCTGATTACTTCTCACCAATCTTCATATACAAAGGAGTTTTTACCTATCTTATCCTTCCTGCCAAATTTAAGTGCTTTCTTCCCAACAATCACACAAGCCCTATACAATTTATTGAGATGTTTTTAAGATGAGATTTAACAATATAGAAAGCTAAAAATGAAAAAGTACAGGTCTCAATATTTATAACTATGTTGACTATTTTGTCAGTTTATTTAACCATCAAAGGCTTTAGCGAGAATTACTTTCGCATTCAGACAATGATTTATTTTGGCATAAGGATAAAGCCTTTTAAAAATTATCTTATTATTGGGGGGTTGGGGAAGAAGAGATATGACTTAACACCATTTTCAAACCCAATGATTTGAAATGCTATCTTTATCATATATAAAAACCATATATAATTTTTTAAATCCTATGGGGATTTATGAATTCTCACGTCTCTTTCTTTGGTCTGTGTCTCTATTTAGACACTGTACCAAACCTTTAATTAATGAAGTTTTATAATGCATTTGGTATCTGGTAGACCTCTGATTCTCATACTGCTCCTTTTTTAGAATTTTCAAGACTATTATTATGAGCTTATTTTTCTGTTAAAAATTATGGAACAAATGCGTCAAGATTTTTAAAGCACTGCTGGTATCTGTATTGTGATCACAAACTTTTAGATTAATTTAGGGAAAACCAATCACATTACAATACTGAGTCTTCCTATCCAAGAATAGGATTTGTCTCTTATATGTCTCAGTACGTAATTCTTTAAGTATAAAATTATATCAAGTGAATATCAACATTGTAAAAGAGATGCTTGCAAATTATTTTCATACCTATAAAAACTAAGAGTAAATATTCTTCTTGAGTAAATATCAAGAGATGTCTGGATACCTTCTCCTGTAAGAGCCAACTATAGTTGATAAGAAACACTTTGTATTATTATTAGAGTACCATGAAACAAATATTTAACTTTCCTCAAAAGGCTACAAATTACTTTTATTAGTTGTCTAGCTAGATTGAGGAAATATCTCTTACAAAATGGTTGGGAGGAGGAGAACTGGGAAGGAGGCATAAAAATTGTATAAGATCAAAGTTCTATCCTCAAATGGCTTTCAATTTAAGTAGAAAAATAAGAAAACATAAGGAACAGGGGACAAGACTACCTTCCTCGGTTCCTTGAATTTTACCTCCATAATTTCATTTTAAAAGAAACACACGAACGCACACACACACACACACACACACACAACACATGCGGAAAGAAAATATGGCTTAATCCTCTGCAAAGGTCAACATTTTAGGCTAGATGAAATGATATTTTAGAGAATGGAATTTCTACAAAGTTATAATTTTTAAGAATAAGGTATCCAGGAATAAAAGCTGGTAAGATTGCTTGTAGAGATAGTTAAGTGTAGAGACAGTTTATGGTTGTTCACTCTTAAAAAATCAACTAACTTCCAAGGTAATGCATATCTGCCAGCATAATGTAGAAATAAAAAAATTTAACTGTAACCCAAACCTTCCCTCACTATGGAGCATAGTCTTAGTAATTCCTATGAAATCAGTTCACTATAATTTGTTTCAGTAACAGTTAAAAAGATCAGAGAAATGTTATTGAATCTGACAGAAAGAAAAATAGGTTGGAATTTCACCAAGTTCCTCCATATTACATCCTAAAAAGACAACATAATAAAATCTAAAAGTATCTTATATAGAGTATTGATATTCTACTATAAAAGATGATTTTGAAATAGTCATGATTAGGCAATATATGCTCAGTTCTGAATCCATGACCTCTCTGCCAGTAAAAGCATTTCATAAACTTGGAATGCAGAGAGAGTAGTCACTTTTTGCAGTTATCAGGTAGATTTCTAAACTTTATAATCAATGTAGACAGTGATGATAAAGCAATATATTTTATTGCTCCTTCTGCCTCCATTTTCTTAAGCAAACCCTGGTGCAGACCTCAAAACTTTGGTTTTCAAAGAAAAAGGTCCAGGGATAAGCTTGGGCAACAGCTCACATTACACACAAAAGAAAATGTCCTGTGATAAACCTTCTTTCTATTTACCACAACATCTACTCTCACGTTGTTGTATTTTATTTCATGCTTTTTTGATTGTCATCAATCAGAAGGACAATTCTATTCTTTGTTGGGTAACTGGTCTATGCTTCCAAAAGTGAAGAGCTCACTGAAACAGAAACTGTAGCAGTTGAGAACCAGGTCACAGATGTGAATGAGGCAAAGTGAGAAATGGCTCTGAAGTTTAATAAGCCAAGAAATACTAGACGTAGGTGATGCAGAACAGGTAAAAGGACACAGTAAGGATAACAAAGCTTCATACTTAAAACAGTGAAAAAATCAAACTGAAGAAATAACAAACATTTTTAAAGAAATGAAGTTTTTCTACTTTTAAAAACAACAAGTATATGACTTATTTACAAAAAAAAAAAGTCACAATAGCTGATCACAATTTGTGGACAGAAATTAGAATTAGTGTAATAGAGTCCCTTATCAAACATTCTTTTGCAACTAGATACAATATTTCTATAATCAGAAAATCAATTTTTATATGGAAATGGATGTCAAATTGAGTTGTTTTAAGTTTTTAAAGACACTTAAATTAACTAGACTCAATAACCTCATACTTATTCCCTTTCTAAATCTTTTTTCTCTCTCTTCATTAAAAAAAAAAAATAGAAGGGAAGCAAGGGAAAGGGGCTCAGCATTATGAAATCCATGATTACACCTGGGATAAAAAGCATTCCAAAAGACTTCAAAAGAGAAGGAAAATTGTTTAAATGGCAGAGACAATTATTTTGTAATATGCATGCACTCAACTTTTGACTCTTTTATCTACATACAAAGTTAAAATTGTTATCAGCTCCAGGATTTTCCATTTGAAAAATATGCCCTGCATTAAAGACTAAACAAAAGATGTTTACTATAGAAGTCCCAAAGAAAAAGATTCTACCCTACCAAAGTCAAACCAAAAAACTTAAGTATCACCCTGATTCCTCCCTTCGTTTTCTCTTTCCTTTCATTTCCTCCCATCAAGTTGTCTCAGTTTTACTTCCAAAATATTTCCAAATCATCTGTTCATCTCCACTGCCCACTGGGCAATCCAGTCTATTTTCATTGTTCAACTTCTATAACAGCCTCCTAGATGATCTGTTTCTACCCTTGTCCTCCTTACTCCATCTCCATAAGGCAGCACACATGATCTTCTTAATTTAGATTTCATCATGCCAGTCTTCTAAAACCTTTACAAGCCTCCCATTTCACCCAAAATGAGATTCAGACTGCTTCCCCTCCCCTGACCCTGAAATTTAAAATTCTTCCCCTCACCCCGCATCCAACCAATCATTAAGAGCCTCTCTGTATTACTTCAGTTCTACCTCCTAAATCTCTTCAACCCAGTCACTTCACACAGCCCATCTGCTTCTCTTCAACGCTGCTATCAACACTCAAGTGCAAATCACCCCTAGACAAATACGGTAACCTTCTGCCTTGCTGCTCTGGATTCATTCTTACTCTCTTTTAATTTATTCTCCATGCTATAGCCTCAGTGGTTTTTTCAACATAACAATATGATAATGTCATACTCCTTTTTAAAAATCTTCAATGGCTTCCCACTACTGTTAGATTAAGACCTAAAATCTTTATCATGGACTATAAGGCCCACAAGAAATGTCCTTCTAACTATCCAGACTTTTCTCTATTATCCAGTCTTAGGCCTACTTTCAATTCTTTAAACCCATCATGCTCTGTACTCCCTCAGGGCCTGCAAATATGCTGTTCCTTCTGCCTAAACCACTACCTACCCTGTCACACTACCCTTGCTACAAATACTTATCCTTCAGGTCTCAAAGTCAAACATCACTTCCTCAGGGAGGCAAGATTTTCACTCTCTACTTATACAATCAAACAGTAATCTAGGTACTGCTGTGATGGGACTCTGCAGATATAATAAAGTATGACTCAGTTGATTTTAAGATAGGGAGATTAACCTGGACTATCAGTTGAGGCCTTAAAAGCAGAGGTTTCTTCCAGCCAAAGGCAGAATAGGAATTCAGAGAGGTGCAGCAGAAATCAGCCAACACCCTGTTTGAGCTTGGAAGCATACTCCCCCCAAGACTCCAGGCCAGCTGATAACTTTGATTTAAGCCTGCAAGACCCTAAGCAGAGAAGTCAGTCAAACCACCTGGACTTCTGACCTATGCAACTGTGATATAATAAATGGGTGTTGCTTTAAGTCACTAATTCTGTGGCAGGAATAGTAAAGAATACAAAGGCCCTTCCCTGACCCTCACCCTCCACTCCAGACTGTGTTAGGGACCCTGTAAAATGCTCCCAGAGCATTTGGCATTTCTCTCCCATAATATTCATCATACATATTACCTAATTTAATGTATACAGTCTAAGATCTATAGTCAAAGGTTTTGTATTTTTGTGTACCATACACCATTATAATCCAACATCTACACAATTGGTACCTATAAATGTTTGTTGATTGAATGAAGATTTTTTTATTCAACTGCCTCCCAAAACTCTCAATCATAACCTTCTGTAAAGTGCTATACTATAAAATATTTCTATAATAAAGGTGAATTGCTTTATAGTAGTTACTAAAAAGAGAAGTGAGGTAGGATGCATGGAATACATTCAGAATCATTGGGGCAGCTGTTCCTTTTGTTTTACAAGTCCTCCCTCACTTGCCACTACCCACATTTGAAATGCCCATTCCAAGCCCAATACCCCCAGGGAAGCACAACCATCTATCAGAGAATCACAAAAGATTACCATATAGAGCCATTATTACTAATGTCACTGCATCATATTCTTCAAGTTTGTTGGACTGTACATAAAGATTTAAAACAATTATTCTACTTTTTAAAAGACACAGTTTTCAAACTGCAAAAAAAAAAGCAAGTTTATTCAATCTATATTACTATTTCATAATAAAAAAAGAAACTGACTATATTAAAACTATCTGGTCAGACAAAGGAAAAGTCAATAAAAAATATTTTACTTACATCAATGGGAAAGCAAAAAATGGGAGTGTCATGGCAAGTCTTGCTGTAAATTCATCGGGAAGATACCATAAGTATACAATTAAACATGTAAACAGATAGAGAATTGAAGAATAGAGAATTAATCTTCCGACCCATAATTTTTGTAATCTCTGATTTTTTTCCCTAAATTCTTCCAATGCTTGAATTTCCTGTTAAGAGAAAGTTATTCTATATTATTAAATCTCAAATTCATAAATAAATTAAAATGTTAAAAAAATTTTAACATGATAGGTTACAGAGAAAGAACTCTTAAATATCAATCAAATATAATACCTTAATATTTTAAAACAGAACATAATGTGAAAAAGAAAACTAAAAATGAAGTTAAAAAATATGAAAAATGCCTATTATGATTTGACAAAATTTTAATGCAAAATTAAGATATTTTTAAGCTATCAAATTAGCAAAGAACAGAGGTATGAAATTGGTATCAATAAATAGTATTTGTTAATTCAAACAAGTAATAGTTCTCCCTGTCTAAGGTCTAAAAAATATCTGGCTATCAAAAAAGGAATTAATAAAAATTGAAACAGTGACCCCCTACTAGATTCTTTCAATCTATTCATCACTCTCAATGAGCATATCATTTTTTTTAATTTTTGACATTAAATAGGAAGAGGGTCTCACTGTTAAATTAGGTTTAGTTCTTTTCTTTCTTTTTTTTTGGGGGGGGTAATGATGTTTGTTTGTTTGTTTGCCTATTATTTTTTCATTTAACAGAATTACTGGGGATCAAACTCAGAACCTTGTGCATGCTAAGCATGCACTCTACCACTGAGCAATACCCTCTCCCAAGTATACATTTTGTATAATGATAGAAACTATAAAAAGCTGTGACATTTGCAAACTGATACAAATAGTTGCAGACTATTCTATAATCTACCTTATCCTATCTGTAACATTGATTTATACCATGCTGTAGATCTAATTTCATTCTAACAGTAACTATTACTTGACACAGAGTTCTTAAGTCACTGACAGACTTTGGATCTTTTTTGAAATCATGTAACATTAAAGTTCTCAGACTTACTCTATATCACCTCTAAATTCCCATACAGATCTGGTCTACAAAATAATATACACTAAAACAATATTTATATAACACCTAAAATCAATTAATACACCGTAGAGCCAAAGAACATACCTTATCTATATTTTCCAGAACTTCTACAGTCGAAGGTTTTGTCTGTTATAGAAACATAAATAAGAGACAATATTAACACTTGCTATTGTAAATTTGGGAACACTCTGACTTATGAAATCATAAAAGAACATTTTAACCCAAAATTAAGTTTTTCAGTGTTGTCAAGCAATATGTATTCCTGTTTATTTACAAATGAGATTTAGATTTAATTAAAAATTATAATTATAAACAGAATCACATGAGATTAAAGAAATAAGATGTTCCTACTTTACTTATTTTTAGTCCTAGAAGTACTTCAACTCTGATAGCTCTATATTTACCATCCTTAACCCCAACATAATATACTTTTATTGAGAGAAACAATTTTTTCTCCAAGAAAAATTTTCTCAGATATGATTATTCAAAAGAATTCACATATTTAAAAATCCAAGACTAAAGATGGTCTGATTCAGTATTCATAAAAGTTCACTTAGGACTCTGGAGGTCAAAAATCAATAGGCTGCCTTCATTCTGAATTCCTAATGTACTTTTCTGAAGACCAGATTTTTAAAGGGTATCAAAGAATACTTCATTATAGCAGAGTTTGTTTGTCAGAGGTATTTTTTATATCACCTAGAATAAAAACCGGCCAAAATGGCTCACACAAAGCTTAAAAAAATAATTACCAATTATATATACTCAACAATCTAAGAGAGTAATGATTATTAAATCATTGTAGCTCCCACAGGTATTGTTACTATTAGGTTGAACCATGTGAGATTGCTGTTTACATAGTCAAAACTGTTAAAGACTGGCAATTTCACAGGGTTCAACCTAAAAAGAAAGACAAAGGAAGAACAGATATATCTGATTCTCCGGCAGAATTGTGATAAGGTTTTAGAGGGAAGTAAGGGGGCGAGTGTCAATATAAAACCAGTCCAAAACAAAGCAGTTCCAGCAATAATCCAAAAACTAAATTGTGTACCAAGTATTGCTAGAATCTATTATTACAGTAAAAATGAGTCAAAAAATAAGCATAGTTTGTCCTAGACTACATTATCTCCTCTTATATTAGAAAAGAGAATTTATCAATATATTTTATATATTATTGCTCTAAATTTGAGATATCTCCTCTAAAGACTTAGCCAGTAAAATCAAACTGTATTTTTAATTTTGTTTAACCTATTAATTCCTAAAAGTATATCCAGTGTGACTTCAGTAAATATCTGTGACAAACTTTAAGCAAAAAGATATAGCCCATAAAAATGTAAGTATTGTATGGAATACTTAATTACAAGTATCTTTCAAATAAGATTGAAATTTAGGCAGTATGAAGAGAAAACAAGATAATCACTTGTACACAAATGCATAGAGAAATAAAAATTCGTAAGTCAAAGTGAAGTAATTCTGTCAAACAGTGACATCAGACAACTATATAGTAAGTAGAACCATTAAAGTCCAAATAAAAAACTAATTCATAAGAGGAGTAAAAAACTTAAACAGAGTTAGGGATAATATCAAACTGCTACTCCAATCTACTCCACAAAGGAGACCTTTACAAATAGCTTTATGTGACACTTTTATATTAGACTACGAACTGGCTGTAAAGAAAAGTAACTTACCCTCCATCGAGAAAATAATCCACCCATTTTTTATTTGTAGAAACTGGGCACAACGATAAATACCATCAACTGTCCAAAGGAATTCACAGCTAGAAATAAAGCAAGTATTTTTAAAATTTAAGTTAAACATACAGCATACCCACTATAAAATTAAGATGCTGCAATATTGTCCAAAAATACCATAAAATATTCATTTCTTTGGACACCATTTATATAGAATTTTAATTCAGACAGTCGTAGGATACATTCCACCTTTTAAAAAAAATCCTTCTTCTAAGCCAGGACATATTTAAAAGTGAAAATAAAGCTGGAAAGGCTTTTTTAAGTGGCAAGGCATTTTAAAAGTGTATATTCAAAACAAATCGCAGTTTTCTTTTTCCTAAAGTAGGTCCCCTATGTTGTTCTTGTAAGAAAAGTTCTACTATACTACTTTCATTCTTCATTGTTAAATACAGTCATTTCTATCATTCCGCTGTCTCCTAATTCGAGTTATCTCAAATTAGGGGTGTTCTAAAATGTTTAGAATAACGTCATCTTACAAATGATAATAAAAAAGTGAACTGGATTTTGAGTAAGAAAACAAGGGTAATAAGACTACCTGGGACAGTAAGCATATCATTTAATGTTTCTGAGCCATAATTATCTTTTCTATAAATTACAGTTAATAAAACTACCACTTTTCACAGGATAGCCGTCATTATTACCATTTTACAGATAAGAAAATTAAGTGGGAAGAGGTTTAGTGATTTGAACAATAGCTCAGAAGAAACATTATCCAAAGCCACTCTTATCTTCAGACTTCTGTTCACTACCATTCAACACCCAAATAAACATTTCTCCCTGAAACTGTATCTAAGTCCCTCAAGTTAGTTGACTATGTCAGCTAGCTATATATCATATCCCCTTCTTTAGCTGTTTTTCTATGGCTCTCAAATGTATTAAATCTTACAGTACATATAAAAGTGTATCAGCAATATTATATCCTAAGTCAATTCACCAGTCAATAATTATATTTTATTTTTTTTAATTGAAATAGTGGAAGTATATTTTCAAACTTACATATTTTTACCAGGTTACAGTTATATACTACCAGTGTATAAAACTGCTTCGTTTCCACCCCAAAAAAGTTAGGCCATAATTCTTACATCTTTTAAGCCCATAAATGTAATGACAAAAATAATGCCAGTACCAAGTAAGTACTCTGCAATACTATTTATAGGTTGGAATTAACATAAGGCCTGCCTATCTTGGGCTTTCTTGGTTAGAGAAGTAACAAAAAGCCTAATTATGAAATATTTACACAGTGGCTTTTAGGAACAGAAATACCTATTATCTGTCCTGAAATTTTTGAAGTTTATAAATATAAATGTTATCAGGTACATTTAAGTTGCAATCTAAGTATTATTAATCGTTCAATAGTAACTGAGTATTCAAATGTCTAAAATGTGGTTATTGGAAATCCAAGAACTTTAATGAATAAAAGTATAAATCGCTGAGTCAAGACATTAAATAGATCTTGAAACCTTAAGATGCTAAAAATCACCAAGAAAGGTGACTGGGGAGGGGAGATTCAGATGAACCATTTAATTTCTGAATTTTCAAAGTATGTATCCCATGTACGTATGGTGTCTAGCACAGTGTTTCTGTACACAACTGACCTACACATTTTTGTTTCAAACAGTAATATGCCTTCAAGATAAATCTGTAGACATCACAAATTAGAATTTTTAATATTTGAAAGCAATGACAATGATAATATCATTTAAATACTTCGTAAGCACTTAATCTTCTAGCAGGCCCTAAAACAAATGCTTTACATGAATTTTATCATTTAGATACTACTATCACTCCATTTTACAAATGAGGAGACTGAGGCTATGGAAGTGAAGATATTTGCTAAGTTCCCAAAGATGTTAAGTAGTAGAGACAGACATAGTATTTAAGTTTTGACTTTCTAAAAAAGCAACAAGTTAGGAGTAGGGGATTAAGATGTACAAACTACAATGTATAAAACAGATAAGTTACAAGGATATATCAAATAGCACAGGGAATATAGCCAATATTTTATAACTATCAATGGAGTATAATCTTTAAAAATTGTGAATCACTACACTGTATACCTGAAATTTACATACTGTAAATCAACTATGGCTCGATTTAAAGAGGAAAAAAAAAAGCTCAAAATCAGAAATAAAATCTACTTCTATAGATTAGATTGGAATATTTATATATAAAATACATGAAAGCACCTTGGACATTATAAAATAGCTGGAAAACAGAGCTACTAAAGTGGGAAGTGAGTTACAAACACAAGAGACAGGGTTAGTACAGTGTATCATGCAGCCCAATTCCTTCATTTGATTAAATCTGAATGCTTAAATCTGCATGGAAAAGCAGCAAAATGATGTGCCAAAACCATGTAGCTCCAGCGAGGGGCAGAACTGGTACTAGAAGTCTGTTACCACTGCCTTTACTTGTTTACTACAAGCCACTTTTAAAATAAGTGCAATTATGAAATGTATGCATAATATTGCAATTAATACCAACTTTGACATCAATTATTTGCTTGGAGAATTGTTTTGGTGTTAATGAAACAAACCATATTTTACTCTTTAAGATCCCTGAAGCAGAGGATTGTGCTTCTAAATTTGTTCTCTAAAACAACATTATGGTAATAGTCATTAAATGCCATATTCATCCTTTCAGGTTCATAATCAAAGAGCCAATCAATCCTCATTGTTCCATCAATTTTTCTAACTTATTTGTTAAAGAAGCTTGATTTACCAAAATGCACATGTAAAGGTAGTACTTACCAACAGATACAAAAGCATAACAAAATTAAGTAAATCAACTATTTCTCTATAGCTTTTATTTCATACCTCTTCTATTTTCAAACACCTTTTCCCGCTTTGCCACCCAAACATCTTAACTCCAATTCCTGTAGCCCATTACTATGAAACCTTGGGCAAGTCAGTTACTTCACCTCTCAGTTACTCATTATCTTCATCTGCAGAAGAGTGATAGTTAAGAACCCTCTTAAATGTTGAAAAACTTAAATGACATAATGCATTCTAAAGTATTTACAACAGTGCCTGACACATGCTAATTTCTCAATATAAACTGTTTTTACTGCTGTGGTTGTTGCCATTTTCTAGCCCATCTCTGCTTCCTTTCAACACATAGAAAATACACGGGAATAAAATAACTAGCATTTCTTTCTGAAGCATAAATCAATTTGCTTGCCCTTGAGTGGACAGATGGTTCAATCTCAAGTGGCCTGCTCCAAGAGACTCCATACACAAAGAGTCTCTCCACTCTGATATCAAAATGGGACCTGACATGACCTTAAGAACTGGGTGCATCTAATGTGTTTTTCAACAAATAATAAAGCTTGTCACATTATTTTAATGTCTTCTACTAACTGGTATTCACACTTAGGTGTAGGTGTCAGAATTTAAAGTCTTAGGATGTGTTATTCTTAAATTTTTAGCTTACTTGAAGAGATACTGAAATAATGGAATAAAAAAGGTCTGGATTCAAAATATGACTCAACCACATACTAGCTATGTGATTAAACCAAGCTATGTGGGGTAAACTAAACTCTCTAAGCCTCAGTTTCAGCATTTATAAAGTGGTGAAAACATCTACACTTCACAGAATTGTATGAATTAAATGAAATTCCATCTGTTGAGACAGTGCCCAACAAATGATAAATGCATAATGAATTGTACCTATTACTACTATCACTGGAAAACACATGAGCAAACTTCTCATATGGAACACACTTCTTTCTAACTTGTTTCATAATTTTAAAATTGAAAGTAAAATTAGTTTGTATTTTAACTGAAACTGTATGGTTCTCATTTTCTCCAGCAAAATACTCTGAAGACTCTTCCATTAAAATAATCCTGTAGGCCTTTAACAACAAGTTTAGTTTTATGTTTATCAAATTGCAAACTTAAGTAGGAACTATTCAGTCACCATGCACAGTACCTCTATAACACATTCTATTATTCAAGTTAAGATTAAAGGTGTTCCTTCTAGAACTCAAACTTTCAAAGGTCCTAACTGAAAAGATAACTCTGAAATATCCCAAACCAACACATTTATTGCTCAAAAATAAAATTACTGAAAAGAAGTATACCTCCAAAAGCACTTATACAGTGACTGAGTTCTGGTCTTCATGGTAAATCAGTTCATTCTGAACTAAATACTACCAAAAAATGACTATCTGATTAGAAAGATTTCTACAATAAATCATACCTGTTGTAAGCCATACAATTTCTTTCTTTTCTTATATTCTTTCAATCTAATAATATATAAACACTAAGTTTATTAACAGCATTGGGCTGATCCCAATATATGACAGAGAAACTCGAAATTCTAATTTTAAATGCCTCACCCATTTAAAAAAAAATGTGTTCAAAATCAACTTGGTCCTCCTAAAATGAAACTACAGGGGCTGCTGAGGACAAGATATTAACATTCCCTGACAGTTTGAACATATGCCTGAAACCAAGCTTACTCACATCCACACAAACCGCTGTTGAATTTTGTGTGGTGACAATTTTGTCAATGGTGACACCCAGGCCAAAGAGAAAGGAGAAAACAGTCGACACTAGGCACCACAAACCAGAAGCCTACTGGGAAAAGCGGAACATGGAAAATTCAGTGAGTCACAGATTTTACTTAGTACAGTAAGGACACCATGAACAAAACTGAGTTCACCAATCCCAAATCTCTCAATCTCCACACACAGCATTCAAGAATTAAAACTATGGATGTAGTGTAGGTTTGCTCTTCTTCTACTATACCTATGACACCCACGCAACCTCGCCCTTCCCTCTGCCCCCTACAGCGCCTACTGTCGCTCAAATAAGGACAACGGTCGTAGAGAGGCCTCTCTAAGTGACACGCAATCCACGCCCACACGCCTGGGCCGAGCAGCATGACACTGACAGTTTTCAGTCGCTTCCGATCTTTCCAACTCCTGGAGCCTCCGCACAACTCAGAAAAAGACGCCATGGGTAGTAAAACACACTCAAAGCGAAGGCTTAGCGTAGGACCTTCTGACCCATCGCTCGAACACGGAGGTGGGCCAAAGCCCCGATACTCGGCTCAACCCAATCACCCCCCGCCCTGAATCTCCCAGAAAAGGCTGGGGAGCCAGCTCCCCTTGGGGACAGAAAGGGGTCTCCAGCATTCCAGAGCCACCCCTTCCACTGAGCTGAGAAACCAAGAGGACCGGGCGGCGAGACTGGGTCAGTGCGCAGCCAGGCAGGAGTTCGACTAGCCGCCGCCGCCGCCGCCGCCGCCGCAGCCGCCGCCGCCGCCGCCGCCGCCGAGCTCGTAGGCCACTCGGCAAGGGGCGGAGGCGCCTGAGAGAGGAAAGCATATTTCCCAGGCAAAAGCTCGGCGCGCCAACCCCTCTGCCGAACCCTCCTAACGGCCCTCATTTTGAGCCATCTACCTTCAAGAAGCGGGCAAAGCCCGGCGCTGGCGTCCACCGCTGCCAGCTTCGGCCGCCACCGCGCAGACCGCCTCCGGTCCGGGCAGCAGCCGCCACTGACAGAGCGATGGGCCCGGCCAACTCCTTCCCATCAAACCCCGCGCTCCCGCCGCCGGCCAATCGGCGCCGCAGCCAGCGCGCGCCGCTCCCCGTCACGTGACCGTGACCCGGGGGCGGGCAGTGGAGGGGCGAGGCTGGCTTTTGGCCCCAGGGCGCCCGACCGTGCGGCTTCTGCAGCCAAATAAGGTGCTGGACGTCGCGTCTCAAAGGTGGACTGCCCTTTACTATGACTCTTAAGATACAGTTACTTCTTAACTCTTCCTCTGCCTCCTTCCCTTCTTTTAAAGCCTGTTCTGCCAAGGCTCACTGGCGAAAGGAAAACCCGAAATTGGCCCTGATGGTTCTAGACCGCCGCGAGAGAAGGGTGGAGTTGGGTCCTAAAAAGGAGTCCGCCTTGAAAAGTGCTGGATCAGCTGTAATCTAGCCGGCAGCAGAGCGAGTTAATACTACACAGCTCAGAAGAGCCCGGTTCCCAAACAAGCCAGTGGAGAAATTCAGCCTAGATTCCAGGAGGGCTTGAGGCTTTTGTGACTCTTAAACGTCAAAAAGGGTCATTTGATGACTGCATGCTTACCTCATCAATGTGTGATAAGCTTCAAATGCCCAGTGGTGTTGATTTAAAACCTCTGAATAACAACATAACATTATTTTTCTATGTTAAAACTCTGACCTCAAGAACATTCCCTTCACAAGTGCCAGTAGTGGGCCCACAAATAAACCACCCAGATTTGAAACATTGGCTAAAGAGAGTTAAATTTTCCCGATCAACTGGGAGTGACAAGTCTAAATAATAAATGGTACTTGAGCCACACAAGGTAACAAGGAGGTAGGTAGAGAAACTTCAGCAAAAGCTTTGTCATGTTTTACCTGAGTGCAAACATTTTTCTTAGGATTTTTCTATTTTATTCAGTTACGTACACATTTTAAAATAAAGTGCTTCCATCATCTTTAGAGAATAATCATTTTCATATGCTACACTTAAACTTTGACAACCGAACAGGTAAAATAAGAAGAAAGTGAGCATAGTATCTCGTTGGTAAGAATTTATTATACGGAAAGCTGTCAGATAATTCACGGAAGTTATGTGTCTTAACTGCTAAAATCTTTATTTACAGCTTTGTAAACTTGAAGAAGGGAAGGGAACCAGTTTTCCTGTGTACTCTGGGTCAGACACTTTACAAATCTAAGAGAAAATGAAAAGAAATATTTCGCCTGTTTTGGTATGGAAATTTAACCATTTTTATTTTTCATTCTTTGCTATTTCAAAGTTTTTTGTTTGTTTTGTTTTTTAAAAACCCTGTGCAGTTATACAAATACATCTTCTCGTAAGAACAAGGATGAAATATTTTCTACTTGCTAATGATTTGTTCTTTAGTTTTATTTGCGCTGTCAAGATCTACTGTAAAGGAGACAAAAACAGGTGGTGAGAAACAGAAAAGAGCTAGCTGGGTGCAAGAGATTCCAAAAATCTAATCCTGAGACAAAATCCCCTAGGTAATTGATCTTAAAGAGAAGAGATTTGACCTGGCAAGGGAAGAGAGAGAAGTATTGAATCATTAATTAACTCTTTTAATCCTTCCAAGAGCTTTTTAAGGTAAGTATCAGTTTTCAAATGAAGAAACTGAAAAGTAGAAAAATTACACATATACTGTTAAAGGTAATACTATACCACTGCCTTGTATATATCAAGTGGTAAGAGATTGTCAGGCATAGTGAGAGGAGACATTATTACAAGCAGAGAAATCAGCATGTATACTATGTAACTGGACTACAGGCTACAAGGGTCATTCCAGATACTTACTGAGAACAAGACTCTGTGTAAATAACTGTTGTTGTAGAGGCAAATGTTCAAAAGATTGAAAAATGATAAGGCAACAGCAGCCAGAGGGGATGGGAAAGCCAATGAAGGTGGTGCTTTAGCTGAATCCAAATATTAAAGAGTTACCCCTACTAATCCTAAAATTGTTCTGGGATAGATTCTAAGGAAGTAAAATCAAAAGAACAGAGAAGAGCAAGGAAACATTGTTCTAGGCAAAGGAATTCTAAAAGGTCTAATTCAATACATAATAAGCCACATTTATTTACAGAAATAAATGAAAGTTGCAAGAGATTGGTGCTATGAGAGCTTATATTAGGGACATTCACTGATCTGGTCAGAGAAGTTAGGTAAGGCATCCTTGAGGAAATTGCACTAGAATAGATCTGAAGGGTGAGGAAAAAAGAAGAAAAGAAAACAGAGGGAACATCATGTATAAAGGCCTTTTGTCAAGAGGGAACAGTGCAGGCCTGAGGGACTAAAAGGAGGCCATTGTGGCTAGAGCATAGTTTGCAGGGAGAGAGTGCTACAGTGTGAAGCCAGAGACCAGACTAAGCAGGGCCGTACTGAGAACCTTCACGTTTTTCTTGGGAGCAAAGTGGGGAAGGGATTTGACCTGATCAGATCTGTTTTGAAAAGATCATTCCAGCTACAGTGTGGGAACATGAACAGGGCCAGCCTTGGACCAATTAGGATTTATGGGTTGTGGTTAGTGTTGATAGTAGTTCAGATGGATTGGGATGAGAACAAGGAGATGGAGACAAGTCGGGTAAACGGAACACTTTAGGAAGTAAAATGGGAGGTCTCGGGAATGGAGTTAGGTACTGTGGAGTGGAATGAATGGGGATTGAAGGGAGAGGAAGGAGTCAGAAAGACAGAATTTCTGGCATGCCCAGTGAGTGGATAGCAATGCTCACTGAGGTGTGAGGAACACTGAAAGAGAGTCAGGTCTGGGGGAAGGTGATTTCAATTTGAACACGTTGAGTCTCAGATATTTTTGTGACTTCAAGGAGAGATGTCATGTAAACAGATCTACAGGTCTGCAGCACTGAGAGGTCTAGGCTGCAGAAAAAATATTTTACAATTTGTAGTATGTTCTTTTCCACAGGTACTTATTTTTATCAAAACGCAAATATTTTATTATAAATATATATATTGTTTTTAAGTACATTGCAGAAAAATGAAAGAAAAAGTGGAAATCTCTAGAGCAGTTTCCCAGAGTTACTTTTGAATCACCTGGGGCTTTCATTAAAAAAACAAATTTTCAGGCCTCTCCCCTAAAGATTCTGATTATACATGTCTGGTATGGGGCCCAGAAGTTTTGATTTTTAACCAGTGCCACTGTGATTCTTATCAGGGAGTTTCTCTGAGCAGTGGTACTCCAGTGTCGCAGGCCACTTGCATGAGAATTAGCTGAAGTGCTTATTAAATATAGACTGTTGGGCCCTACAGACTAAGATCTCTAGGAGTAGAAGGGATTGGAGGAATGGCGAAAGAGACAGTATGGTACCAGGTGGTCCAAGATTTCACTCTCCATCTTTGACAGAAGTGTCCTAGGCTCTCCACTGCGCAGTTCAGGGGACGCTGGTGTCCTTTTTTGGATGATGCAAATGTAGGCAGCAGGAAGCCCCTGCAGGCTCCTGTGATAACAGCTTTCCTGGCTCCTAGCCCTGGCCTCCTGCCCTGTCCAGTGAAATGGTGCTCAGCCCACTCTGATGCTGCCTTTTCCCACCATTCCTGTTAAACCTCATCCTTCCCTTCCTGGCCCCCTAATCTTCTTCAGTGTTGTACTCCATATACTCCTCCCAGTTCAGGGGTTTCTTTTAGCTAATCTGGCCAGGGTTGGGAGGGAAATAGGTTCAAATGCTGTGTTTCCCTCTCTGCAAAGCTTTTTCTAATTTTCGAGAACCT
The DNA here is from genome assembly GCF_048773025.1 of Camelus bactrianus. Lineage (NCBI taxonomy): Eukaryota > Metazoa > Chordata > Mammalia > Artiodactyla > Camelidae > Camelus > Camelus bactrianus. The sequence goes on from NC_133543.1 coordinate 56,333,910, forward strand.
ACTTTGTAAGCGTTTTTATTATTAAAGACTGAATATTTGCTCTCTTTATAGTCTTGCTGTAACTGTTTCTCTGTGAGGCACTGTAGATATAGAGGAAGAGTCAGGAAATAATGGGGAAAAAAGAGAAGATTAGAATTATTTTTTATCATGGAAAATAATCACAAGCACACAGAAAAGTTCATTAAACAGAAGTGTACTGCTTAAAGACTATAACCCAAACACTGATGTAACTCCTGCTGGGTCAAACATTACCAACACCCGAAAAGGCCCCAAAGCACCCCTTCCTTTATAACCCTCAAGTACCTAGAGAAAACCACTATCACGATTATTAACATATTCACTTCCTTACTTTTCCTTACAGTTTTATTGCCTAATTACTCTTAAATAATAGCTTATGCTTGTTTTTAATTCTATGTAAATGGAATCATAGAGTAAGTTTTTTTCACATCTTGAATCTTTTAAATCAAAGTTATCTTTAAGATTCATCCATGTGAATGTGCCTGTAATTTATTCATTGTCAGTGTTGTAGGTTACGATATTGCATGGATATACCATAAATTATCTATTCTACTATTGATGGACATACAGGCTTTTCCAGCTTTGGGCTAATTATAAACAGTGCTGTTGTGAATGTGTGTGTGTGTGTGTGTGTGCGTGCGCGCACATCCTGGAGCACATAAATACAAATTTCTTTAGAGTCTTTACCTTAGTATAGAATTCCTGGTTCATCAGGCATGTTTATCTGCAGCTTTACAAGACCATGCCAGAATTTTTCAAAATGGTTGTACCAACTTATATGACCAACAATAACATATAAAAGTGCCTGTTGTTCCAAATCCTAACCAACACTTGAATTGTCTAACATTTTAATTTTTGCCAATCCAATGGTTGCCAGCTTATTGTGGCACTATTTTGCATTTCCCTGATTATTAATGAAGAATAGCATCTTTTCATATGAGCATTACTCATTGTTCAGGTATTTCCCCATTTTTAAATTGGGTTGTCTTTTTTATTGATTTGTATTAATCAATTTTATAATGTGGAAACAAGACTTTGGTTGATTATATGTTCTTCAAGTATTTTTTCACTCTTTGGTTTGCCTTTTTACATTCTTAATAGTATCTTTGACAAAAAAAGAAATTCTTAATTGAATTAAATTTATCACTTTTCCTTTTTTTTTACCCATTTATTCTCCCTGTCTTTGGAATCAAATTGTCAGGAATCCTCTAAAAGCCCATTTAGACTTTTATTAAAATACCTTTAATCTAACCACCTTGCAAAGAGAAATTTCTCTAGCTGGAGCCAGTCAAAAAGATGAGGTAGAAGAGGGAAGCTGAGGAGAGATGAGGCAGAAGAGAAGGTCAGAGAGATTCAAAGCGTTAGAAGGACTCGATCCATTGTTGCTGACGTTAACAATGGAGGAAAAGGACCATGAGCCAAGAAATGGAGGCAGACTCTAAAGCTGTGAATGCCTCCTGACTGACAGCTAGCAAGCAAATGGAGAATTCAGTCCTACAAGCCGCATGGAACTAAATTCTGTCAACAACCTGAATGAACCTAGAATCACATTTTCCCTCGGAGTCTCTATAAAGGTGCAAAGCCTGCTGATACCTTGATTTCAGGCTTGTGAAACCCAGAGCAGAGAACCAACTGAGCCACAACGTGCCTGGATTTCTGATCTACAGAACTGTAAGATAATAAATGAGTGTTGTTTTAAGATGCTAAAGTTGTAGTAATGTGCTATGGCAGCAAAAGAAAATTAACATACATTTATTATTAAGCAGCAATCTTTTTTTTGACTCCTAAAGTAAGCCTTCACTCTAAGTAGGATGACACTACTTTACTCAAGTTCTGTAGCTGAGATTGCTTCACCTTTCAGAATCCAAACTTTAAAATGCATATATATCTAAGGGAGGTGGCACCTAAAGCTACTTTCAGCTACCCCTGAAGGTGGATTTGGTAGATAGCTAGATAGTACTTGAGAGGAGAGGGACAACAAATTGGGAAAAGCACAGCACCGAAAGCCAAGAGCTTAGAGTGCAGCAGAAGGAACAATGCAGCTCCTCAACCTGTTTGCTCACTTCACGTTTAGACTTGTCCATCCCACACCACAGAAGAAATGCATGCTAAATGTGGTTCCCATATTTCAATAAAAAAGCAAGGAAATAAGGTCTAAATGGCTGTAAAATAACAGAAAATATCAGTGTATTTTGATAATTGGCATTTATCAAGCCTAACATTAAAGATTCCTAGTATCCTAATGCATAATTCCAGAACCATTTGAGTCTGAAAGGTATGATTTAAAATTAGAGCACCAAGTATCCTGGCATGTAGATAATTTCATGTGAGCTCGATCTATTTATTGAGAAAGAAAGGAACATTTCCTTCTTAAAATGAAAAAAAAAAAAGTTGCTTAATCTGAAAAAAATGCATATATATAAACTAAGCAGGTTAAAATAAATTATTGGCTTGGTGCCCAGTAATTCCAAAAGATAGCATCCTAATGCTACCTAAAAAATAATGATACACATGACAAATCAGGGAGCTGGTCTTCTTGAGTCTTCCCATATATGCATGTAAAGCTTACACATGAAAGAAGGAAGATGTAGCTTTAGCTAATTCATACTGAGATTCATTGTTAATAGGAATCATAAGAGTATATGGCATTTTACAAAGCATAAAATATGGGAGACAAATTTTCTATCCTGAAAAGCTTAGTAAAACGTGTAGGCATTAGCTAGCAGGAAAAACATTGTCATGGTGATTTACAAGTGATCACCAGTGGAAGACTGGGTACCAAAAAAAGATGTCTTATAAAAACAGAAAATTGGAAAATGCCAGGGATTTGAAAAAAAAGAGATTGCAAAAATTTGAAGGAAGAGTGAAAAAGAGATATGAGAAATGAAAGACAAAGTTCTAAGAAATGAAGACGAAAAATGGAGATAAAAATTAAGGAAAAGACTTATCACTGTGAGGCATGAACCAGTGCATGAGAAAAAAATGTAGGACTGATTTGCTTAACAAAACTCTGAAATTAGACAACTGGAAAGCCTAACTAAATAACTCATTTCTTATGAAACTTAAGAGCTAGTTTGCCCAAGCAATAAATATTAAACCAAACTTCCTGTTCAAGCCATATTATTCCATCTGTAACATATATATAGTAATAAAAGTTCATACAGCTCTGTATGCAGCTAAATTGTGAACAACTTAAAAAGCTTAAGAATATTTTTGAGCTATAGTGTAAAAAGTTTACCTTACAAGATACATTCAAAAGCACTAGTTTTCTTTATATATGTATATGTTCTAGAAAAGTCCCAATGCTATGGCAGTACTGAAATCAGACCCAAATTTCTTTACAAGATAAAGGCCAACTTCTGGTGCAGTGTACTCAGGGCCCAGACCATCTCCAGGTGCTACCTTTGTGGACACAGCAGCTGTATGGTTTTCTTTTTATTCCCCAAATAGATCATACTCAGGAAATTATCTGTTAAAATTTTTTTGCCCACTTTTAAATGGCATTATTTGTCTTTTTATTAATGAGCTTTGAGCATTCTTTATAAATTATGGGTATTAATTGCTTTTCAGATATGTGAATTTCAAATGTTTCTACCAGTCTGTGGCCTGTCTATTCATTTTCAAAGAGCAAAAGTTCTTAATTTTAATGAAGGGAATTAATCTTTTTTTTCTTTTATGGGTTGTGCCTTGGGTGTCATATCTAAGAAATCTTTATCTAACTCAAGATCACAGGAATTTCCTCCTAAGTTTTCATCTACAAGTTTTATGTTTTGAGGTTTTGCTTTTAGGTCTGTGATCCATTGTAAGTTAATTTTATATAAGGTGTGAAGTATGAGTTGAAGTTCATTTTCATAATTGTCTTTGCATATAGATGTCAAACTGCTACGGTACCAGCTGTTAAAAATATTATCTTTTTTCCATTGAATTGCCTTTGTTCTTTTGTCAAGAATCAGTTCACTATATATTTGTGGATCTATTTCTGGACTCCCTGTTCTTTTCCATTGAACCATGTTCTATATTTTTGCCACTTGCCACACCGTCTTGACTACTGTACCTTTACAGTAAGTAAATGAGGTGGTGTGAGTCCTCCAACTTTGTTCTTTTCAAAAATTGTTTTGGCTATCCTAGTTATAGATAAAATTTTAAGCAAATGTATCAATTTATAGAAAAAATTTTGCTGTCATTTTTATTGAGATTGCATTGAATGTATAGATTAATTTGAGGAAAATGCCATAATAACAATATTGAGTCTTCCAATCCAAAGACAGAGTATTTCTCTCCACCGATTTAGATCTTCTTTGATTTATTTTATCATTATTTTATAGTTTTCAGCATACAGAGCCTGCGTATTTTTGTTAGATATTTATCTAAGTACTTCGTGATTTTGGTACTATTTTAAGTGATACTGTGTTTTAAATTTTGATTTTCAAATATTTGTTGGTAATATGTAGAAATAAAACATTTTTATATTTTGACCTTTTGTACTGTGATTTTTCTAAAATGGTTATTAGTGCTAGGAGCTTTTTTTATAAATTCCTTGGGACGTTTCTATGTAGAAAAATCACAGTCTGAACAAAGAGAGTTTTATTTCTTCCTTTCCAATCTGTTTGTTTTTTTTTCATCTGTTTCTCTTGCCTTCTTGCACTATCTGGTGCTTCCAGTATAATATTGAATAGGAGTAGTGAAAGCAGACCTCCTTGCTTTGTTCCCAATCTCAGGGAAGACATTCAATCTTTCACTTTTAATGTTTAGATATAAGTATTTTGTAAATATCTTTATCAGATTAAGAAAATTCCTTTTTAGTTTGCAAAAAGTATTTATCATAAATGAATGTTGAATTTTATCAAATGCTTTTTCTCTATTTATTGAGATGATCTTATGGTTTTTCTTCTTTTGTGAATTGACATGATAAGTGATATTGATTTTCAAATCTTGAATCCTATAATAAACAGAACCATGAGTATAATAATCCTCAGTGAGTTCTGTGAGTGCTTCAAGTGAATTGTTGAACCTGAATGTAGTTTTGAGAACCCCCCTAAACTTGCAGTTGGTGTCAGAAGTCTAGAGAATTGAACCCTTAAATTTCACAGTTTGACTAACTCTAGATGGCATCAGTCAACAAATTTAGGTTCAGAACATACGTTTCATCTCTCTTTCTGTGAGTGATGGTTCCAATATTAGTCTAGGGTCTTTTTTGTTTTGTTTTGATTGATTGATTTTTTTAAAATTTATTTGCTGGGCTATTTTGTATTTTCTCATGTACTACTAAGAAGTTAGTTTGAGATTTGAGATTTATAGTTCCATTCTCAAGATCTTAGCTATGTAACTTATGTCTGTCCCCACTGCAGTAAAATTAAAATATGTATTTGGGCTTTGTTCCAGGTTCCTGGCATAGAACTCCTAAAATCTTAGAAATCTTGAAATCTCCTTTATGATAAGAATGTCTTTGGCATGCTAATGAGATGACTGTTGACTGAGGGGCTCCTAGATAGTTTCAAGATAGAAGCTAGTCACCTGAAATACCAAACCTTAATTAGAAGCTTAGAACTTTTAGCCCCATCTCCCAACCTCCAAGTAAGTAAGAGGGGCTGGAGATTGAGCTAATCACCAATGGTCAATAATTTAATCAATCATGCCTACATAGTGAAACCTTCATAAAAACCCCTAAACCATGGGGTTCAGAGATCTTGCAGACTGGTAAGCATATTGAGGTACTAGGAGGGTGGCATGCCTGGAAAGAGCATGGAAGCTCCGTGCCACCTCCCTCCCCCATATCTTGTCCTATATGCCTCTCTCATTTGGCTGTTCCTGAGTTGTATCCTTTATAATAAACCGGTAATAGTAAGCATGCTGTTTTCCTTAGTTCTATGAGCTGTCTGAGCAAATTACTGAACCTGAGGGAGAGGAGTTGGGGGAACCTCTGATTTGTAGCTGTCAGAGGTGTGGTAACCTGGGGACCCAATACTTGTAACTGGCATCTGAAGTAACAGCAGTCTTCCAGGACCTAGTCCTTAAACCTGTGGAGTCCGATACTAACTTTAGGTAATTAGTGTCAGAATTCAGTTGAATTGTAGGACACCCAGTTGATGTCCAGAGAGTTGGAAGATTGGTTGATGTAAGAAAAAAACCCCACACATTTCATATCTGAAGCATTGTAAGTAAAACAGCTCATCTACACATGTGCAACTCAGTGCTGAGGCTGGCATTGTGCTGCTTTATCACAGAATTGGGGGATCATCTCCTAGTCTCTCCCTTACAGGATTTCCCCCACACTCTCCAGCTCACAGGGGCCCTTTTTCCTGATTTTCTGGCCAGAAAGATGGGATTCCTCTTACTGCTGCATATTCCCACAACTGGGGCCACCAATGGGGCAAGGCAGAGGGAAAAAAGAGAAAGATCAAGAAAAACAGGAATTCTTCCTACCTTCTGTGGCCCTCAGAACTCTCCTCTGGACAGGAAGACAAGAAATCCATTGCTTCAACTCCCCTCTAGGCCAGCCCACTGTATGCCACAAACCAAAAAAAGAAAAAAAAGAAAAAAAGAAAAAAAAGGAAGTAAGAAAAAAGAGTATTACCCCACACTCTCTGGCCCATAGGGACCCCCTTTCCTGGTCATCTAGACAGAAAGATAGGATTTCTCTGAGTTTTAGCTATCTGGTATGGATGCCCCAGCTTTGCCAGGGGCCCACCCTTGGCTTAAGACCATAAGCAAAAAGAGGAAAACAATGGGAAACTCACCATTGTGCAACTCACTTCTCCAGGTTTTAACTCCTTTCCCCAATCCACCTGCTTCTCTTTACTTTGCAAAGTTCTGAGATAGTTGCTTTTTGTATTTTGTGTAACATCTTTAGTTGTAACCAGCAGAGAGATAGGCTTTAGTGGGCTGATGTCTTGGCTGCATCAGAAGTTCAACCTGCTACTTTTTAATTGCCTCTTCATGTGACAGTGATTTTGTAATATTTTCTATACAGAGTAGAAAAATAATTCAGACTTTTGGTTGATTAAATTTTTTGCAGGGAGCCCTCCTACGCTGTTGATTGGAAGGTAGTTTGGTGCAGCTATTATGGAAAACAGTATAGAGATTCCTTAAAAAGCTAAAAATAGACATACTATATGATCCAACAACCTGGGCATATACCGGGAGGAAAATCTAAATTGAAAAGGTAGCACCCCAATGTAGCAGCACTATTTACAATAGCCAAGGCATGGACATCAAGAGATAACTGGATAAAGAAAATGTGTGTGTGGTGGGGTGTGTGTGTGTGTGTGTGTGTGTGTGTGTGTGTAATGGAATACTATTCAGCCATAAAAAATAAAAAGAATGCCATTTGCAGCAACATGGATAGACCTGGAGAATGTCATTCTAAGTGAAGTAAGCCAGAAAGAGAAAGAAAAATACAGTATGATGTCACTTACATGTGGAATCTAAAAAAAAAGACACAAATGAGCTTATTGACAAAACAGAAACAGACTCTCAGACATAGAAAACAAACATGGTTACCAGGATGTGGGAAGGGATAAATTGGGAGTTCGAAATTTGCAGATACTAGCTACTATATATAAAATAAACAAGTTTATGCTGTATAGTACAGGGAACTATATTCAGTATCTTGCAGTAAACTGTAATGAAAGAGAATATGAAAACAAATATATGTATGTACATGACTAAAACATTATGCTGGGCACCAGAAATTGACAACAACATTATCAACTGACTATACTTTAATTTAAAAAATGTTTTTGCATTATTGACAGTTCAGGAAAATATCTCAGCTTTTTATTAATATCATGTGAATTTTAGGAATGGCTGTCAAATGTGGGAAGAGTACTATCAGGTTGTTAGTTTTTTCATATGGGCATTGTAAGACATCAGGGTTTTCAAGTTTCCTTATGCAGTGATTAATTGATAATTTTCTTTGAATCAGTAATAGTTAATTACTCATTCTTGATGTCCTTGCTATAATGGTATATTATAAGTTTAAATTACTTTTTTCAAAGTAACCATTTTGTGTTGAATACCTTTTCCAGTGTGTTCATGTGATTCCCTCCTCTCATTAATTGGATTATCAAACAATCCAAGAGCCTACTCATCACTTTTGTTTGAAATGTACCTCTTCTTTCTGGTTAATTCCTGCAGTTGGTGATAATTTGAAATCTTTTTTGTTACAAATACTTCTTGATGTCAGAATAGTTTCTATTGATTTAATTGCTTACCTTTTCCACTTTTGTTTCATATTCCATTAATTTTACATGAATTTTTCTCAATTCTTTATAAATAGCTTTAAATATGACAAAAGATGGTCCCCTTTATGTAATTCAAATAAGGTGACTTAAGTTTTTAAAATATCTAATAGAAACACTTCAAAGTGTCTTTCTGTAGTACAGTTATAATGATGTCTATCTATTTTTTGAATAAGCTTTTTGGTTTTTCTTTTGTGTTGGGGTTTTTCTTCTAAATCTTTGAAAAATATATTTTACAGCCCATAAAATGTCCTTGACCCATGTTGTAAAGCTGGAACAGCTATATAATGGATAACCCATTATATTACACTTAGACTTTTTTTTAATCCAAGTTGATATGTGTATGTAAAATATTCCATTTATGAGAGGAACCTGAAATGAAAATAACTGTCGTAAAATGCCAACATGGTTAACAACCGTGGAGGCAGCTTTTTCTCTTACCAGATTAAAGGAATAAGTTGCACATGGTGTACATCCTGCACTCTTATTAATATCTTTAAAGAGTGCTAGGAGCCCTTTTCCTCACCTTTCATAGCAGCCCCATTGTTGGACAACACTCCATGAATGTTTTCAACCACAGGTTACTATTTCCAAGAGTTATTTCACATTGTTGAATAAAGCCACAGGCTGGTTTTCAATTGGTGAAAAAGTTTAAAATTATACATAGAGTTTTCAGTCACAGCAGTAGAGCACAGCAATGGCCTAATCAGTGTCGGACACATCCAGCCTAGATTCTACAAAAATGGGTTCAGTTTCTGGTTAGTTTATCTCTTAATTCTTTCATTATACAAATATTTTCCTATTATTTCTATTCTTCATAAACTATTACTTTTTTCTCATTTGGGGCATTTTTCCAAGTTCTCATGCAAAAATGAGTTTAATTTAAAATTATTTCTAGAATTCCCATTAAATGTCCATTATTTGAATCATGGTCATTATTTCATCATGATCTCTGAAGGTTCCCCTAAAAATACAATAACCTCAACTACTCTTTTCAGCTCTTCAAAATTATATGGAATGTTCTTATTTAGCTGTTTTTTGATTTATGGGGTAATCTAAGAAAATATAGTTGTCTTGTGCTCCATAGAATAGTCACCACTTTTGAGAGCTTTTAATACATTCGTTTAGTATGAAAACCCATCCAGTGTAAGTAACGTCTGTCTTCTTGTAAAAAAGAAAAAATTGTAAAAAAAAAAAAAATTACAAACAAAATATTTATGACCTTTCTTGGCCTTGGCATAAACTAGCTAGAGTCTCCTAAGAGTATGACTATTTAAAACTTTTTTTTCCAAAGTATCTTTCTGAGAAACATCCCTTTTGCCCATTATATGTTCTGTTTGATTCTATATAAATGTTATGAGAATCACAATTTTGAAGGTAAACGTATCTTTAATTAAAGTATTGAATGACATTATTACTTTTTGCAATAGGCCATAGTAAAAGACCATGGTCCTCATTAAAGTCAATGAAGTCATCAACATGAAGCTGCTGCCAACCTTTGTTGACTATACACATTGTATTTTGCTTGACTATTTTCTGTTTCTCCCGCTTTCTCATTTCCTCTTTAGGAGTGCTCTGATTCTCATAATCTGTATCTCTTCTGTTGTCATTTTAATCATCTACATTTTCTTGGCTCTAATGAATGCTTTCTTTACGATTTTGGCAATTTTAGTGTATATTTCAAAATAATAAGTTTCTGATATTTTGAACCTTTGTAAATCTTCACTTAAAATTTTTGGCTTCCAAAAGGATACTTTTTAGTCAGAATTCAATTCTCCACTTATAATTTTACTCATCTGATGATGGAAAGAATTTTCCACAGACTAGCTTCTAGCTCCATACGTTGCAAACCTTGTTTCTGCTCCTATTCCCACTATCCAGGTACCATTCATTTCATGGTAGCCTCTGGCCTTGCACCTTCATAACACCATGCCAAGTGAGTCGGCAGAAAGAGTAACTGAAGTATGCTTAGAGGTTATTCTTACCCTGAGAAGTCTAGCAATAACCACAGGAGTAGCTGTAAACTACATAACTATATCCCACCAAACCCAAAATAGCATATCTCAACCATCCCTAAGCTAGATCCCAAAAATGCCTAAGCAATTGCCAAGCCACCTAAGACAAGGGGAAGTACGATGGATGGAAAGCCAGAAGGAAAGATACAGCAATCTTCACTGATTACTGTTAAAATATCTTAACTGGGGAAAAAATTGCAAAATATTTAATCTTAGGAATACATCATTAGAGTTCCTGTCAAGAAGCATTGTTAACAGTTTCTTCTGAGGGGTCGTGACACAGCAACCTCCTTAGCTTCAGGGTAAATCTACCTCTGGATATTGCTTCCAAGCTTTATCCACCATTTCTCCCATTGTCTTATCCCTTTCTCTACTACTGGCAAATCCCTGCTCTTCTTACAGGGCTTCAAATGTCAGTAGTTTCCTGAGAAAGAACCCAGTGTGTCAGAAAGAATTTGGGCTTTGGTAAAAGACAGACAGAGGGTTTCAATCTCGGCTGGGCCACATACTGTTTGTGTGTCACAAGCAAAGTATTGATTGCTTTGAGCCTCATTTTCTTCATGTATAAAATATGGGTAAAAATATATATACCTTGCTGACTTGTTAAAAATTTTTTTTATTTAGCATTTCATCAATTCTGTTTTTTTCTCATTTTAATATCTCTCCATAGAATATTGGGAACACAGAAAATGGTGCTTAAAAGAGGCTTTACGTTATTTCTCTTCTTCTGACATTATTTTATTATTTGGTTGATCAGAAGAACTGGAACTGGGATGAAGTGAGTGAGGTATTTGCCTCAGGTCCAGAATATAGAGAGGTGTCAAAAACACAGTAATCCAAAACAAAACAAACAAACAAACAAAACCCCCCAAAACAAAAAACAAACTCAGTAATCAATACAAATAATATTTTAATTCAGTATTTTTAAAAAATCAATGCAAAAAAAATCCATGGTGAACAAAATATATCAAAAATTTTTTTAAAGATGAGATCAGTATTACTGATTTTCCCTTTGCCTTAGGCTCCAATATGGCTCACATTGGTACTGGTAATCCAAACTTGATGAAAGAATTTGGAAAATTATTTCTTTTTATAACTATTCATAGCAAATTTAAATTATTTTTCTTTATATTCAGGTGTTTTTACAGATGTCATCTTTCAACATCTCCAATATTAATTTTTCTAGCATTAAACTTAATGCTCCACAATAGATGATTATGAGCAAATTATCTTTGACCTTAGAAATATTGTTTGTGCTACTGAAAGTAGCTTACTGTTTTGGAAATCAATTTCTATTAAAGATAACTTCACTCTAGAATTATCTACTTCACTTTTTCCTACACTGAAGCTACTTAAATTTCACTCTCAACCTTCTGCAAAATGACTCATTTCAGAGTACTTCAAAGACCTGATGCTTCCTTTTAGGGACTCTAGCTATATCTCAGTAAGTTCTTATTTTTCATCTAATTATTTAGCCGAATTTATTTATGACTATTCTCTGAAATGACAGAGTAGAACACTTCAAGTATTCTACTTGAGATATGCTCTGTAATGTGTACTCTCATATACTGTTGGTGAAAGTATAAATTGGTACTTAAAAGTCAATTTAAAAATAACCACCAGAACCGAATTCAATTTCTTGTAATAACATATAATGGAAAATAATCTGAAAAGAAAAAATATATATGTATGTATATGTATAACTGAATCACTTTGCTGTACACCTGAAACTAACCTTGTAAATTAACTACACTTCAACAAAAAAATTTAAAATTTTTTAAAAAAGAAAATAGCTTATAGCTGTTTAGAAAAAATAATAATAAAAATCTGATCTGAAGAAAATGAAAAAACCCACCAAATTTGAAATATACATGACACATGTTATTTTTATAATTAAAATAATAATTTTTTAAAAGAAGTAATTTTTTTCTCATTCTATCTTTCTGAGTGAAAGAGTAGAGGGTCCCTGGCTTCAAGGACCTCATACTTTAAGAGTGAAGGAGAAAAAAATGATAACTGTGGTCTTTACATAGGGTGATATTTTTAAATTGTTTTGAGGTATATTTTCATATTATAACCCACCTAGAAAGTATAAGCAGAGTCTAAAAGTTTTTGGAATTGCCTTAATTCTACACTTTGAAATTAAAGATTATTTTGTGTTAAATTTAAATAAATCCTCAAACTCAAAATAAATGAATTATTATACTCTTCACAATATTTGTCTTTTTAAATTATTTTTGTTTAATTTTTGAATGGGTAATACACACATATGATACAAAATTCAAAAGTTGCAAAAGGGCTAACAGTGAAAATCAAGTCTCTCTCCCACCCTGTTCCCAGGACTCATAGTTCCTCTCCCTTGAGGCAACCACTGTTTTGCCAGCTCTTGGTTAGCTCCTCAGATGTGTTTTATGAATATAGGGATGTATTTCTCTCTAGCTTTCTCTCTTTTCCTTTTCCTTTTTTTTTTTTTTTTTTTGCACAAAGAGTAGTTCATTATCTACACTATGCTGCATGTATCTTAAGAATTAATTCTTAGTCTTTTTAGAGGCTGTGTTATATTCAATTGAAGGATGTAGCATTTTTCATCACCAACAACATTTAGGTTATTTCAGATCTTTTACAATTACAAACAATACAAAAAAAGTCTATAACCATTTGCATGTGCCATTTCTTTCTATGTGAATATACATCTGTAAGAGAGAATTTCTAGAAGTGGAATTGCTGGGTTAAATGATATATACAACTATGATTTCAATAGATATTGCCAAATTATCCTCCATAGAGTTTGTACTAAATTACATTCCCGCGAGGAATGTGCCTTTTTCCTTACCCTGGAAAACACAGTGTATGATCACAGTTTTTTTCTATTTTTGACAATATAGGTTTTTTAGAAAAGGGTATCTCATTGTAGTTTTGTATTTTTCTAATAATGAGGGAGGTGGAACATCACTTACGTGTTTAAGAGCAACATTTACTTTCAAGACTCATTACATAAAAAATAGTCAATATTTCCTTCTAAATTTGACTAGAATTCTTCCCTTCAACAACAGTAACAAAAAACTCCTACTGAGTTGTAACTTTACAACAGTTACCATTAAAATAAATAAATAAATAAACACTACAACATCTTAGAAGCAGAGTTTTCCCACCTTTTCTGGAAGAATTAAAAAATTTATCTATGGATTGTAACAAACATGTAAAGTTTCATTAAGTTTATCTATTAGTAAAGCTGGAAGTCCCCATAATATATAAATACTCAACTTGAATTGATTTTCACCATTCTATGCCAAATGCAAATATTTATATATCATTAAAAAATGTTTTTCTTGCAAACAATAGCTGCGATATTGTAAGGTAATTAATAAAGCAGACTTCTAAGACTTAGGAAATCCCTCTTCTAATGAAAGCTTGTCTAGGGACTTTTTAACATGATTATTGATGACTAATATAAGTACAGTATAAATTTGAATGCAATATCCATAAATAGCATTCTTACATTGTTACTTGTGTTGCAACACCAATGTAAGTGTTATAAATGAGTATCAACAAATGTTTTTCTCTGTCTTATGTCATTTCACTGGTGACATCAAATCATTATCTTTTGATCATTGTTACAGAAGTTAATCTTACTAAATAAAATCTAGCACTTGAAATGTATCAAAAAATCTTAGAACATTTCTAGTTAGTTTGTATTGATAGCATAGCAATTACTTAGTATCTTAGAGTTCTGGTATAAACTATACTTTTTAATATCATTTTTTTCAGGAAATTAGTCTTCCTACTCCCTCCTCTCCACCCACCCCATCATCCTCACCCTGAGAAACAGCTCCCTCAAGATACAGATAAGAGATGCCAATTAATCAGTCTGGCTGGTCACTGGAGTGAAAGATGTCACCGCCAGATCCCCTAATACCCTGTATAGTGGCACAGACTCCTGGAATTGAAAGGGAGCCAGTTCAAGGAGTCATTTAATCCAGACCTCTCTCTTCCTGCAAGGCTCTGCCTGAAATGTCTAAGACAGATGGTTTGTCCTTAAAATTCACCAGGGACAGAGATTCTACAATATTACTCTGGAGCCTTTTCTAATGTTTAATCACTATTACTGTCAGGTCAGTTTAAGCTCTCTCCTGATAGTTTTTCCTCTGCAGACATAGAAAACAGTTGGTCAACAACCTCTATGTAATCACCTTTCCAATATGCAAAGACAGTTACCAAGGTGCCATTCAGCCTTGTTTTTTCAAGATTACATAACTTATCTTCTATCTATTTTTAACATATCAATATTTTATTTCTATATCAGTATTTTATCTCATTAATCATTTGGATTACTTTTCATTAAGCTCTTTCCATTTGTTCTATATCACTCTTTATTTAGTATTATAGTAAGTTCTTTCATTGTAATGTGGTTTTTAAAATTTTAATTACCATAGGACAAGGTAACTACACTTTTGTTTATTCACTAAATAAGTACTTATTATGAGTATTTTGTGCCAGCAAGAAAAAGGCAAATCTCCTGCTCTCATATAATATACATTCTAATAGAATAAATCAAGGATAAGCAGTCAAAAATGAATCTGTAATAAATATAATGTTATCATAAGAGTAAAGCATCTTGTATTATTTAGAAAAAAGCTAGGCTGCTGTGATAGAGACCCAACAATAATTCAGTGGTTTGAAGAAAAGATTTGTTTCTTACCTAACAGTCCACCCTGACTGCTCTGGATCATCAAGAAGTTCTGCTCCACGAAGCCGTTAAGGGTCCTCAGTTCTTCCATCATGTTGCATCATCATCCCTCAGGTCATTGGCATTATCTTTATAACATAAGCTAGATCACCCTGAGTTCCAGCCAGCAGGGAGGAGAAAGACAGTGTGGACGAACCTATCCTAGGTCCAGAAGTGCCACACCTCACTTGCACTCTGTTCCATTGAAGAGAACACAGTTATAGGGCCACCACACTTGGCAAGGGAGATGGGAAAACACAGGCTAGCCATGTACCCAGGAAGAAGAGGAAAATGAATTTGAGGGGACGAGATAAGGTGTTGCAATCACTATCAATGTTTCTCCCCAGTATTCTCAGATCCCATCTTACCTCTGTGTGTGTTTCTGCTTCCAACACCAAATATGACTGTTTTCTCTGTGGCCAGGACGGTTCTAAAGCACAACTTCCATTCCAGAGTTCCCATGCAAGCACAGGCAGACGCTCTTCTCTATGGGAGCTGGCCTGAGATTCATCCTTGCTTGGATGTCTTCTCTTTTCCATTCTGCTTTCCCCATCCCCTTCTTGGTTTCTCTGCAGAGTACTTTCTTAATAAATCACTTGCGCATGAATCCTCATCTCATGGTCTGCTTCTAGGAACTAATCTAAGACACAAGGTAAAGGGTTAAGGGTGCTAGATCATTTTCAGTGGCTTCACACGTAAGACCAAAGGGAGTATTTGGACAAATATGAATGACAGCTCACAGTTATCAGCACTGCTTTGGGGGAAAAAATGTATTTCTTTTGCTGGGGTCACATTCATATATATAAATTTAGCTTTTGTGATGTGGATATCCGCAACCTTTTGAAAAAGTGAATGGATCTGTATCTTGTATATTATCAAATTAAGCTTCAGAAAAGCAATCTTCTAATTGGGTCTTTGAAGATAAAGGGAATACAGTTAAGTGAATAGAGAATGGGCAACAGAAGTGCTCAGTGACACCTCAGCACAGGGTAACCCACAGGGACATAAAGTGTTTCCAAATACAGGATGTCATGGATTCTAAAGCACTAAAGCGTGACATCTTTCTAGGGGACAAATATATTGCATATAATTGTTTTGAACAAGGGTACTGGCTGCTGAACCACAGGGAAAACAGTGTGAGGGTTGGGGTTTGGGGAAGAGGACTGCAGAAGGAGAAACTGGAGAAAGATCAGCTGATTTCGTTTTGACTTTACTAATTGTAATCATCTGTGATTCTTTTCTATGATCTTAATTAATAAATCAACACAGAAGCTTATATTACACAGTATTTTTTACAATAATATTAAAGTATATAAATATTAGACTTATTTGTGTGTTGCAGAATTTTAAGTTTTATATGAATAATTGACCCAGCAAGATAGAAATTTTTAAAAATAGGTTTCTAAGTTTAATTATCACCTTTGATAAATACAAAAATCAGGAAATATAGATGCTACTTAAAGTAAAATTAGTTTACATTGAGATTAACATTGTACAAATTTTACCCTCTTGGAACCCTGCAGACTTCTCCGAGACCTGTGGTTTTGCAATTGCACATTTATTTTTGTGCTCATTTGATTAATGCCTGTCTCCCATACTAAACTATAGATCTTTGAGGGCTGTTTTTGATCACCATTGTATCTTTAGCATCAGATACAATGCCTGACACATAATAGGTACTCAAAAAAATGTGTTAACCAGAAAAAAAATTAATTAATATATACATAATAATTTATATTAAATTTCAAATAATAGACTCTTACCATCTAAAATACATGTACAAATAATTTATATATTACTTTATAAATTATAGAATATGGATAATACAAATGATTCTTGTCCATAGAAATGCAAACAAATTATATCCAATAGAATGCAGATGATTTTGCTCTATGCATAGATCAGCTTTGCATCATTTGTAAATGTGTTTTAGCTTTCCATATTGCCCACATGTATGTGGTTCTTTGAGTTCTCCTTTGAATTGCCTATAACTTCTGGTTCCCTCATTAAGTAATACATTAAATAAAATACATGATATGGGTTTATTTTATATTTGTATGAGTCATGATTTTACCTTCTTTTACAAAATATGCTGTAATACCTTAAAAACATCTTAAATAATGCTAATAGTTCATCCTTGTACACACAAGTGCATTGAAGATGAACTGCATGAGCACTGTGCTATGCCTGAGCATAATAAACAAGAGTGGGAACTGAATCTCTTCATAACACTTCTTTAAAGAATTTTACCAATCTGCAAAAATATTAGTAAAAGAATTATTCATACACATTTTGCTTTTTATTATTATTATTAGTTCATGTAACCACAAAGTACTAGCACTGCAGTGTCTCATTGGGACGCTTCCCCAGCTTCCTGGGATTCTCCTACTAGGGAAATATTTCACACAGACCATCCATACAAATATTTCAGAATGTCCTGGTGTGTGGTTAAATTTGTTCTTTTGTTATGTTTTCTTTTGTTGTTGTTATTTTGTTTCATTTTATGTACTTTAAAACTGAAGAATTACTCAAAATTAGAGAAAGAGACAGCACAAGCATTGAAATTTCCACTCCATACATGTTTCAAAGAGTGCAAAAGGTTGTATTACAGGGGGAGGGGTACTAAAATTACATATGATTTTTCTCAAACAAATGCCGAGAACTATATCTGCTAATAAGTTTTGCCCAGCTTAGAAACCAAACTCAGCCCCATAGTATGAGAATGCCAGATATACGACAATAAATATTTTTGGCATAGTTTCAAAGCTACATAATGCCAGACATAGACATGTAAAAGTAATGGCAAGAACTACAAAGATTATAAAAGAAATAAAGTCACAGTTCGTAATTCATATGATTATGTTCAATAGCAGCCTTAGACAGCTTTTCACATAATCAGATCCACATGTAAAAGCATCAGCTTATTTTACTCAGAAAAAGATAACAAATATTAAAATGGCTTTTAAAAGTAAAATTTTGTTGAGAGCTTGTAAATGTATTTTTGCAAGCTGAAGGAGAAGAACTTACATTTTTTGTTTGTTTGTTTGTTTCTATTTAGATATCCAACTTCTGCTTCCCTTTTTGTCACACAGAAAAATAAGAAAAGAAAATGCAACCTCAAAGACTGGGCCATCTCTGAAATATTGTCCCTATAATCTGACTAGTAAAAGTGGAGTTTAGGGAAAACACCATTCTTCTAAAATTAAATAAATCGTGCATTGCATTTAAAGAACAGATGAAGGAAATACAGCTGTCAGATGTTCAATCCTTGATTTGACTACTGGGTACAGATTATGGGGCTCAAAGCCAAAGTAAATAAAATAGTCCAAAGCAATCCCATTGCATCCTCCTGGAAGGTGAGTATCTCGGACTGGTTTTTAAGTGCAGGTATTCTAGCAACATTTTGTGGTACTTGGAATATTTTATTTTTGACCTAAAGAACTCAAACTAAATTGAGTTTGTAATGGATTTGATTTACAGAGATAAAAGAAGCACACTTTTGTGTTTTCCTTCAGTTTAATTGATAGATTAGAAGTAGTCGGCCATCAGGGTGGGCTAATGAAAAGCAAGACTAAGGGGAAATGCTAGTGAAAAAAGGATGGAAGAAACTGTAGAATCTGAGATAAACTGTCAGTCCCTTAGGCAAGATAAGCCAGAACACCACAGTGCCAAGAACAACTAGCTCGGATTTCAGTTCTCAGTCACAAGCAACACTGCAAAATGAGGTTCAGTTTTTAAAAAGGAATTTTACCGGGATAGAAAATAATGATTTAATAGGTGAACTGAAAATAGTCACATTTTAAGATTTTATATTAAGTGCAATAAAATGTTTGTTAGTATATAGGTCTATATTTTGTTGAATTTTTATTTTGTTGTGTAAAATATAAAGAAAAAGGCTTTTGTTTCTTTTTAACCCAGTGAAAACTTACAATGTAGGATAATACATTATGTGGCCTCTCTTATCTATCAACTATTATTATAAAAGAAAAAGAATGTTTTGCAAACACACATTTTCCTTAGTTCCAAGTTTTGCATAAAATTTTTAAACACTCCTCTAGCGGTGCACTATTTGTGTTGAATACATGTGTAATGCATTGGTGGTGATATGCACTTTTACTTAGATGTGTGTGAAAATGTTTTTTACAAAAAGACGCTTTCAGATTGAGTTCTATCCCCATTTACACATGGATCCCTTTAATGGATGTTGAGAGTCTTGATTTAGAACTTTTAATAGGCTCGTTTACATTTTGCAAATCTCTACCTTTGAAATAAAAATGCAGTGATCCACCCATCTGCAGACAATTAAGACCAGCAGCCAAGTATAAAAGGGTGGAGAACTTTTAATAGGTGTTTATAGATTGGAAGCACCGACCCCTTTTTAAATGAAAGAGGCCTAAGAAGAAATAGTAAGTGTTAAGGATAACCATGAAATTCATTTAACCCCCCAAGCAGAAGATCTGTTATCAAAGAATTGGCAGGACCCTACACCTTCTAACTTAAGGTTCTCAGCTTAAGTACTTAGCAAAAGTACTTAGAAAAGAAATATCTTATTTAGAAGTGTTTTGATTATAAATTCTTAGCTGCTTTAAGGTCAAAACACAAGCCCACAGGAAGACCAACAGTAAGGTATGTGATATAAAAACAAATATTTCCATAAAAATCTTTGCCCTAGCAAAAAGGGAAATTCTTAGTAGGTTCAAGGTGGGAATTTAGGGAATAGTATTTTTTTACAGGAAATACTGGTTAGGCGTTTTATATAGGGGGTTCTGCATTTGTGAAGGGATAATTTGCTCTAAAATATGTGGGCAACCAGCCTGAATTCTCTAATTGAGTAGTTTGCTCATAACCCCAGGCCATTAGGTGAATGTAAACTGTTACAGGCTTAGTAAGAAAATAGTCCCATTAGGATTTTTGTATTTGTATGTGGTTGTGGGTTAGAGTAACTGTTTCCAAAATCATGGATTAATGAAAAGCTCGTTTTTCTGAGTTTGCAAATACCAGCTTTGAAATGCTCAAACTCAAATTAAGCCAAGGATTCTTTTTTTCGTTGTTGTTGTTGTCGTTTTTTACAGTTAAAAAAAAATTTACAAGAGCAAATCTCAGCTATAAGTTCCACTGTAAGTCATCTAAGGAAAATCAGAGGTATTTAATTGACTGCTTGTTAATAAAGGAAAAGGGCCAAATTTTCTTTGATACTGTCATTCAATTACTTTGCTCATGTCCTAAAATTCCCGTCATTGGCCACTGCCAAGAAACTTGATACACAGAAAATGGGTATGACTTTTAGAAACTAAAGTCTAGGGCAGAAATTCAAGAAATGTTGTATACATGTGTTTCATTTAATACACTTGCGGCGGGTAAGCTCGTATTTCTGTGAAGGAGAAGACAACTTTATGTGCTGCTTCTTGCATCCAATCTTGGGCTCTTCTCTCATAATGAATCCCTTCAGTTAAACAGTCTAATTCCTTTCCTGTTCCACGATTCCTGTTAACTCATCACATTGTTTCTTACGAGGCATAGTATACTTGTACAGCAGAGCAAGGAAGGAACCCAAAATAGACTATGTAATATTCCTTTAAATCAATAACAGTCCAATGCAGAAGAAATTCAAAGGAAGAAAATATCTGACCAAATATATCAGATAAATTTAACAGGCATTCAGAATTGAGATAATTCGTGTCTTTTTCATGTCTCCATTTTCCCATTGAAATTGGCTATAGTACTAATGAGGTTGTGGATGCTAGCATTACATCAAACCTTCTTTAAAAAACTGAATTATACAAGAACTTGTCTTTGCAATTAAATAAATAAATAAATAACAAAATCACAGTTAGAGCCCAACACCAAACTTTCGGGCCCCCAGGGCCAGTGCTGGGTGTTTTCATAGGGTGTTTAACTTTTACTCTGTCAGGTTTCCTTTATTCTAGCATTTCCTATTTCAAAACATTATAACAGTACAGCAAAATGATAAATATGTATTTCCCTAAACCATTTAGTTGAAAAAATCAGAATGATGTGATATGAGAGGAAATACATTAAAAAAAAAGAAATTCTAGAAGATTCTAAAGCAGAATTATTCTGAAATAACTTGTTGTAAGAAGTGAAAAGTGAAACTCATATACCCAAGAGTATGTAAAGAAAAAAGGGATTTTTAAGGGGGCCCTGCTCTTCTATGAAAGTACGTATAAACTCCATACGTTCACAGGATGTCCTAAAGATTTTCAAAATAGTTTGATAGTTTTGAATAGCTCTCTTAAAAATTTTCTGAAACATATTACAAGGAGATTGTATTTATTATCTTCTTTGGATTGAGACTGAAGCTAGAATACTTGAGGAATAAATTTTGGATTAGTTGAGAGATGAGATTTGCAGAAAGGTCTGACAATAAAGGAAACACAATGACTCTAGTAACAACCAAATGGAGAGAAAAAAACTTATCTTCAAAATTCTTCCCTTAATCTATCATTCTCAAAAGTATAAAAAATAATCCTATAGAGAAGAAAGGCAGTGACTCCCCTGATTCTTTCACATACCAGTTTACCAATATTTTTAATATCAGCTTAACTAGGAATTGTGTTATGAGCAAAATGAAAATACGTAGATGTTCCCATGGAGAGCAACCCCACTTGGAGTAACCAAAAGAGACAGTTCCATCTTTTGTTAATAAAAGCTGAGACCTAACAGAGGAAAAAAGATCCATCAATAGAAATATAAAATTAGAAACTATCTGCATATAAAGATGCTTCAAGAGGATCCTAGGTGATTTTTAGAAGAGATGTAGGTGGAATTTTTAAAGAATAAATATCCCATCTCCCTTAGTTTCATCTTGCATGTACAATACCTTTAGTAAATATTTTTAGGTGAATGAGAAAGGAAAACAAGCCTGTTATGACACAATATCTATTTCATGAGAAAGGAAATACAATAAGTATTTGTTCTTTCAAGTTTACTAAAATAGGGTTTGCAGTAGGTTCCCAGTAGATAACTGTGGAAGTCAGGTGAGGAGGTTTCATTTTAGCATTCTCTCGCATATGTTTGAAATTTTCCATAATAAATATTTAAAAAATGAAAAAGTGTATTCTCTGGGGTTTGCAGAGTCGATAAAGTGGCATTTGCAAAATTCACGTTTTGCAATCAAAACATGGAGATTGTTGTGGTATTTCTTCTCGAGGAAAAGACTTGCTGGGAGAAGGGATAGCACCATGGGGTCTGCTCTGTCTAGTGACAAACACGGAGGTGGCATGAGGCAGAAAAGGAGTCAGAGGGAGGGGCAGGCAGCCGTTTTAAGTGTGGTGGCTATTTTAATACTACAAGACTTTGTTCTTCGGATGCTTCGCCACCTCATTAACCTATGTGTCATTCTGAAGTATTTTGCTATGCTCTGATGATTAGAGACTTGCTCGCTAACAACACAACATTTTAAATGCAAGCTCTTCCCTGGAGTAGTGGTGAATTAATTTTCAATTAGTTTTCATTAATGAACTTCATTTTTATGGGTCTAATTGCTGTCCCAGCTTCAGGAAATTCAGCGAGTACTTTGGTGGGGTAGGAGGGGGCAGCTATACGAGTCAGGAAACCCTGGGCCCTTTTCTGGAGACCTTACTTCAATCATCATCCAAAACAAAAACTTATGTCTAATGATATATCAAACACGTACCAATAGAACCCATGCATCTTTCCTGGTGTCTATTGAGGTAAGTTTCATTGCTGGCTGCACACAGTGTTTATTTTGTACCCCAAACCAGGCTCAAGAAGGGAAAAGATGGGCATTTAAGTAGAAAAATGCTCTGGGCATGGCACTCACTCTTTCTGTACCTTTACTTCCTCTCACAGATAAAGGTTGAGTCCAGATTGTCTAGCCCCAGATAATATGTGTCTGTAATTGTTGGCAAATAATAAGTATGACTAATACAGAAAGATAAACTACATAGTAAAACCAATGTTCTTGGGTTGCTAACAAAGGACTAGTACCTGGGTAACCCACCCACAAGCCAAAATTCTAGCAGCTTCTCAGGAAGAGTGTGATGCTCTTGTGCCCAAAGACTGTAAGTTTTCTATGCTCTTTCCATTTTAAAAACCTGCAACGGAGAGCTGTGATATACTCACCACCCATAGCCCAAGTCTTCACCTTTATAAAATTTAATAAACATTTTCCTTCCTCATGATTTTTCCATGAAAACGCTAAGCTTATCTGTAACTTAATCCTTTGGTGTTTGCTGTTAAGGAGGCACACATTTTTTTTTAAAGCACACTGTGATTTTAGAATCATAAAAAGGTATTTAATTTCATCTTGTTTCTTTGACTCAGAAATAAAGTTTATTTCCTAGTTAATGGAGTTAATTCTTCCCTTCACACAGAAATGATTAAATATTCTTTTAGTAGGCATTTCTTGAGTGCTGATTTATTCCTAATACCAAGATCTTCAGGATCATAATCTAAAAAACAAAGACAAAAAGCTAGAAGATGGAGTCCTGTGCCAGTGAAATGATAAAGTAGTTGAGATGACAATAGAGGAGTACATGAAACTGTAGAACATGACAAAGCAACAGATGAATAAATGCAAGGTGATGCAGTCGAAATTGTAAGGGGAAGTACCCAGGAAATGTAAAATAGAGCAAATCACGATGCCATAAACCTTAGTTGGTGTTTTATTATCTTTTTTCCTTTCTTCATCACGAGCAGCTTCTCTGCATTACTGATCACTCTATTGTGAAAACAAACCCAGATTTAAATTCTTTTTAAATGAGTAGTATCTTATAGACAGAAGCATTTCCTAGCATTTGGTTCCTTACCACAAAAAGGTAGAAGAATAAAACTGGGGAGGGGGCAGGTATAGCTCAGTGGTAGAGTGAATGCTTAACATGCATGAGGTCCTGGGTTCAATCCCTAGTACTCTCCATTAAAAAAAATAATAAACCTAATTACTTACCCCCCCCCAAAAAAACACACAAACACACACACACACACACACACACACACAAAATAACATTGGGGATCTTGTATAATGATGTAAAGATAATGACTTCCCCCCAAATCAGCAAGAAACTAGAAATATGAAATAACTTATTATGTAAGTCACGTTTAAAGATCTGGAATATCACAGTACAGATTAGAATCCAATCTGTAAGAATAAAGAAAGAATGAAAGATCATAAAACTGAATTAATAACGTACAGGAACAAAACTGACCCTCAGAAGAAATAGGTGGCCCATTAGTTAATGCAATGAGTTAAAGACAATTTGTCAGAGCATTCAGAGGTGTTTAATCTTTAATAAATTTATATGTTTCTAATAAATATTGTCTACCTATGTAATTGGTTACAAACTTAAGGTCTGCAGTCTGACGGCGTAATAGAAAGCGCTCAGGTTTCAGAGTCAGACAGACTTGAATTAATCCCACTTCTGACGTTTATGAACAGGTTCTTGGGCAAGTTTCTTAGTTTCTCTGAGTCTCGGTTTCATTATTAACAAAGGACAAACAATAATAATGCCTACATTCAAGGATTTTTGTGAGGACTCAATGGGATAACTCACGTAAAATGTTCGCACATGGGAAGCACTCAATCAAAATAAACTATTGCTATGACATATATTCAGCTGAACAAGAGACAAGCCAGACTCTCATTAGTGAAGTCTATAAAATATTTTTATTAAAAACTTCTAATACATTTGGAGACATAACCAAAATGAGAATTATGTGACTGCCATTACTTGGGCTGACTGGTGGTCAATTAAAAAAATTGATGAGATATCATCAGTTTCCAAATCTCAACTTCTGGCACAAAAGTCAAGTATTTAATATTATTTTGCCTTCATAATTCCACAGAAATATCAAACTATTGGGTTCTATCTTTTGCCTAAACTCTCCTAAGTTAAATCAACAATAATATATATGTCCTGTGTCTTCCCATGAATAAAACATAAGTGAACATATGTGCGAAAATAAACTCTCCTGCAGCCATCCACCTGTTTTCTACATATTCTAACATGGAAACATCAATTCTTGTAAAAGAACCACTGTGAAACTAGCATTTTAGTACATTTTTCTAAACTCAGCATAATAATGCTTTTTTAACATGACACATGTTTGTTTAAGACATTAAATGACTTTTTCGGGATTCTCTAATCTTGGTCACAGTGTTCTCATAAGAAGAATGATTTTTTTATTACTTTAATCTTTTTAAAGAAACAGCTATACTTAGTAGCTGAAAGTCAAATAGTAATACCAGAAAAAGGCAATGAGAGAGAACTGAGTTAAGTTATAATTCTAACTCTGCAAGATACTTTTTAAAGTAAATCATTTTACCTGTTAAAAAAATAAAATAAAATAGACTGTTATTGCCCTCATTCTAACCTAATAAAATGTTAATTATTTTGTCTTCTATTTTTGAAACAGTAATACATGTACATAGTTCCAAACATTGAAAATTTCAAAAGGATATCCTCCCTCCCTGAACTCACAACTAAACTTAGTTCTTAAGTTGGAAGCACTATAAAGTCATGCACATCATAAATGATTTACATTGATTTTTCCAGATAGATAGGTAGATAGATAAAAACTTTTACTTCTGACTTAATATATATAATATATATTGTATTATATTATATTATTTTATACTATAATATTAGCTCATAATGTATATTAAATCAGAAGTAAAGTAACAAATAGGACATAAGTTGCTGCAAGTCTTTGGTGATTTTTAGTTTTGAAGAAAATATTTAGCATAAGATGTAGTCTATTGTAGTGTAAAAAGTTCTGAAAACCATTTCACTTAAGGTTCTACTTACATGAAGTCAAAAGGAGAACTGAAGCAAATACTATAAGCCCCTATCTAGTCAGACTCAAATAACCAGAATTCCTTGTAGTCATAGGCAGTAATTTATGTTCCTATAGATAGCCCTACGACTCTGCAAGATGAAAGTACCTTCTGAAGCACAAAGCACTACTAGCCTAGTCCTAGTCTTCATAGTAAAGTCATTTTATTATGTCCTTGAAATGTAAGATTCAGAAGTAAAAGTTACATATGTGTGGCAGTATTTTTGTTACTTAGAATATTAAATGAATCATAGTATTTCATTACCCTTAAGTTCTTTTTAAAAAGAGTTTTCTTGGGAGGGTATCGCTCAGTGGTAGAGCGCATGCTTAGCATGCACAAGGTCCTGGGTTCAATCTCCAGTATCTCCATTAAAAATAAACAAACAAATAAATAGATAAATAAATAAATAAAAAGAGTTTCTTTTAAGTTTACTGTGGAAAGAAAGAGGACCTGTGGAGAAAAGGGAAGAAAATCCTTGCCTACACCACATTATGAGGAAGACTTCTGTTTGTCCTTATTCTTGAGAGCATTAGTATTAATGTTGCCTTAAAATATGCTAAGCAATTTCATCTTTTTTTCAGTTTTTCCTAATAAATAAATTGCATACAGTCAAACATTCAGATGTCTTCTTAATAGATTTTGATTCCATAAACACAACATTTTAAATGCATATAAATAAGTGTATTTTTAATGATTAAAGTACAGCTCTTCAGATTATTTTCTACAAGGAAAAATACTTTTGGTAAACACAGGTTGTTATGCTGAGATATCATAAATGTACGTTGAACATTTACGGTACTCAGTTTTATAAGTTAACAATTTAATGCCATTTACTACTTTTTTACATAATTAAATTTCTTCAGAACTAGTTATTTCTGTTTTTTACAACCATTTTAATAATTATGCATTGTACATAGTTTGAATAACAATGTTCAAACCTCTCTCCCTGAATCTAATTTGGAAGATATATTTTCAGCAGAGAAAATTGTGTTTAGAAGTTCCTATTGAAAAATTTAAAAATATTTTATGTATGCTTTGCTTTGAGTTTTAAAAATGTTTTGAGCATTTTTAAATTGTTCCATTATGAACTATTACTTTTTAAATATTTGTATGCATTGCATTAGAATACTTCTATTTTGACAGATAGAGACAAAAAGAAGCAAGGAAATGCACAATTACACCAGAAAGATTCTGTGTCATCCAATACTCAGTACTCACCCGAGGGTATGCTCAGAGAGCCACTACCACAGCGTCCTGTTGTGTTATGATGACATATGATAGGCTTCCAAAATTAAGAGTATTTGGCTGCCTACTGGCACGTACCAGTCTTAAGAGATTTGGGGGGTTTTGGTTTTTGCTTTTGTAGAGGGGTACATTTAAAATGTCTTCTGTGTTTTGATAAGTACTTTTGAGAGTTTACAAAGCATTCATCTCTTCAGATTTGTGATTCTGGTTAAGAAAACACGCTGAAATCACATTTCTTCTGTTTCTGCTTTCTTTACAGTTCTCTCCTCCACCCCATGCCTCTCTCTCCTCCTTGTACATTGGGGTCACTTCCATGTTCCCTTTTTCTCAACCAAACTGCACTTTCTAAAATATATTTTATAACTAGATTAGGGAAGGTATAAATTTGTTTGGTTCTGATATCTGTCTCTCGTGCCTGACCTGGGTTATGAGTGGCCCCCAGACCTTCCATATGTGCACCAGCATCTCCAATTTTGTTCAAGACCTACAGGGTTAGCTCTGCCTCTGCACACCCTTGACACCCACGGCGTAACCGGAGTCACTCTCACTTAACTTCAGCTCTATAAAATATGCAGTTTATGCCCTAGAATGTGTCCACTATATAAATCAGATTTCAGTAAGATTCCAAAACATGGAATGTATTTCTAAACCATAAGGAAGAGCATAGAACCTCATCTCAAACTGCACATAGCCAGGTCACTCTGTGGCACTGATTGTTTTCAAAATGAAATGAAGGTTTTCAGAGTCATATAAACTCAACCTCAACATCCGTGTATACACTTTCTAAATATTAATTAGGATGTTCTGTGGCTTCAGTAAACTCTAGTGGGGCCTCCTCCTCCAAATCTCCAACGACTGCCATCTGGGTCTGAAGCATCCATTGGCCATTTGTTTTTCCAGGTGTCAAATTTCTTTTTGAGAGTGTTATATGTAGATTTCTGAAAGAGATGGCAGTAATACTTAGCTCTATTTTCCTCACTTAACCCCACAGGGATCAAAGGGCAGCACATATTTTGAGGTCAATTACTCTGTCTCTTTGGTTTAGAAGGACCTTAGTTATGTCCTCTTCAAGATACAGAAGGTAAAGGAGTCTTCCTGTACCCAAAATTACCAACACCGCATGGTGAGAGATTACAGCCCTGCCAAATTCCTCTTGGCTTGGTGTAATACAACACAGCACAGACTTGAGGCAGAGGATAGCTGGAGTGCTGTGAATTGCCTTTAGCTGACTTTCTCCTCCTGGGGCCAGGGGAAGACTCAGACGTAGCAAAGCCAGAAAGAGAGGGAAAACTATCATATCACTTACATGTGGAATCTTAAAAAAAAAGACATAAATGAACTTATTTACAAAACAGAAATAGACTCACAGACACAGAAAACAAACACGGTTACTGGGGGGAAAGGGGTGGGAAGGGATAAATTGGGAGTTTGAGATTTGCAGATACTAACTACTATTATAAAATAGATAAGCAACAAGTTTATACTGTATGGCACAGGGAACTATATTCAATATCTGTAGTAACCTATAATGACAAAGAATAGAAAAAGGAATATATGTATATATGTGTATGACTGAAACATTATGCTGAAAGCCAGAAATTGACACAACATTGTAAACTGACCATACTTCAACTAAAAAAAAAATTTTTTTTAGATAAAATTTTTTTTTAAAAAGAACACAGGCACTGGGTTGTTCAAATTCCACACATTGCTAGCTGTATGGCTTTGGACAAGTTAATTAAGCTCAACATTCTCCTGTATTGGTAGATAATAACAGCATATACTTCACAGGGCTTCAATGTGATCATGCGTGTAAAGTGCCTGGCACATGGTGAACATTCAGGAAGTGTTGGCTATTATTTCATTCATTCATTCAACAAACGCTGAGCACGTATTACAAAGCATTTTATGGATGAGACACAGAAGTCTTGTGCAGTCATACCAAGTTCCTGTTGAAATAGAACTGGGACATAGATGTCCTAATGTTTACTTTCATCTCACCAGGGTGAGCTGGTTTTCTTAATGGGATAGTAAAAACCCAACTTAGATTTGGGAAACGGCCAGGAGCTTCTCAAAAAATTAAATATTTCACAGAAAAGCCAATTTCCTGTTTCAATTTTGTGAATGGTATAATGATTTCAAACACGTCTAAAATGTTTTCATGAGTGGAACCAAACAAGACTGAGATGTAAATGTGCCCCACAAAAGAAAATGCCAACAGATCCTTAAGTCACACAAAAATCCATTTTATCTATATCTTGCATGATCTAAAAATCATGCCTTGTTGTCAAGTAAGGGCCTCGAATTTTTAGTTCTTTAATTGTACATATTGTCTTTATCTCTTCATATAATGATATTCTTATCAATTTTAATCAATACTATATATAGGAAATAATAATCAATAAGGACAATGGGTGAGGGGAAGGAGGAGATGAATTGATGATTTATTTTCCCAAATGAATGCTGAATCCCAGAGATTGCCTAACAAAGTAAAGTTATTACATTACACATTAGGCCACACCCTCCTTACCAAATGCTGATGTTAGATTCCCTAGGGAACAAAAACTACTTAAATCTTTAATTTCCATATTACTACTACTGAATTGAAAATTCCAGGCCCTGTAAAACCAGAATATCTTATGAATGGTTAAAAGACTATAATGAAATCAAATTAAATATAAATTTCTTCACATATTCTAATAGGAATCTAAACATACAATATTTTGATTATTTCTGCATAACAATGCAAAAATATGTTTATGTTAAAAAGTGATAAAATCAGTAACTAGTTAGCGTGGTCACTAAAACACTTCAGTGTTTATTCAGGACCAAAACAACAACGAGACTTCCCACTGAAAGCAGAAAAAGTAGTTCCATTAAGTCTGTCCAAATAATTTGACCAAATTTAATTAATGCTCTGCAGGTGGATTTTCCAAACATCTTTAACCAAAATGCTGAGGTTTGACAGAGAAGACCTACATTTCATGACATGAATATTTCGGTGTTGAAACTGGATTTTTCCTAAATCCCGCTAATTGAAAACTGTACCAAGATTAATAAAAAGTAAATAAATTTTGAAACAGCCAAGAGTCAAAATGAATATTTTGAGTGACAGCAGTTCTAGGCTTATAATCATTTCTTTGGCCCATATAAAAACCTCCTTACAGCCCCAGTTTCACAGTTGTGCATTTCAGATGAGGATTATTTATTATAAGAAAAGCAAGATAGTTCTGGTCTGTGTAAATGCATTTAAAATTTGCTCTGCTGTGAGGTATCATCTTGATTATGAAAGAAACTAAGAGCTAATATTATTACAAATGATAAGACTTTTTATGCAAAACCAGCACTTGACAGTGTCATTTACAATAACAGTGAGTCTTTTAATCCATGTAATTCCTGGAGTACGTTATCTGTTGTACATGGTCCTTTTCAGTTTGGGGTCACATTGTAGCATAGCTCCAAACTTAACATTCACTTTTATGTTCCCCCTTCCCGGCACAATAGCAATTTTGAAGCTGATCAAAGTAAGATTACTCCTTATCTAATAGGAATTGATATGAATCCATTCATTCATTTCACACATTTTTATAGAGTGCCTATTATGTACCAGCTAGAGACCTATGCTGAGGAAAAGTCATGATCCCTGTTCTCATAAAGCTTAGAGTCTACTGGAGGAACCAGACTTTTAACAAATAAACACACAAATAAGTGTATCAATCAAAGGTGATAAGTTTTATGAAGGAAAATTATAGGGAACCATTTAGCTAGAATAGGAAGATTCTAATTTAGTTTGGGAGCTGTAAGGAAAATCCTCTAATTTAGTTTGGGAGATTAGGAAAATCTCTCGGCAAACCTGACATTTAAGATGAGAATTAAAGAAAGATTATGATTTGGCTAGGCAATCTAGTGGAGGAATGGAGTGGACTTTGCCATTCCCTCTCCCCACCCCTAACATGAAGTACACTGCCACAGGTTTGGGCTGGTATAGAACCCACCCTCATCTCAAAGATTGGGCCCAGATTGGTCCAATCAAATCTCCTTGCCATAGTGATTGGTTCAAAGTCGGACTGGCTTAAGCCAATCAGTATATGACAAAATGCAGGTTGAAGTAACTGGTTCATCATGGGCATGTGACCCAAGCTGGATTAATCAGAATGAAGGTCAGGACTTCTGTCTGAAGGTGAAAGAGAAAGAGCTGTTTTCTCTTCCTGGATGTAAATGAGAACATGTAGCCTGTGAGCTAGTGGCAGTCATTTCTCTACCATGAGAAAAGCCAGCTTGAAAATAAAGCCAACAAAAGAAAGAAAGAAAGACAATAAAGCCAACATACAGGAGAGAGAAGAATCAGGAATATAACAGTGAAACAGTGCCCTAACGGTATTATGAATTTAAAACCAACTTCTGGTGCATTCATCTTGGGTTTTTTGTTAATGGCTACCAAAAGCACTCTATTATAGGCAAAGAGGATTCTTGACAGAGAAAATAGCCTACATGAAAACTCTGAAGCAGGAAAGAATGTGAAACAATGTTAGATACTTCCAGTTTCCAACATATATCTACTCATTTTACCCCTAAGAACACTAGGCTCCCGGTCAACTCCAAAGCTATGCTCATGCTGTTCCCTCTGCCTCTGGTATTTTTTTGTACCTGCAGTCTACCTGGGAAATTACTTCCCCCTTCTCCATGAATTCTTCTCTAACCATTGTTACCCAGAATGATACTCTTTCTCCTAACTAATTCTAGCCAACTTTTTTCCAATTTCAATATCAGTATCTGCTGTGTCACTCCACCTCCCCTTTCAACCTGTTTTCCAGTGCACTTCTGCACCTGCATGCTTTGCCCAACATATCTCATATTTCCTCTGCCTGGAAATCCGACATACCCTTCAAACATCTATAATTCCACCTGGCTTGGAAAGCCTTCTCAATCCCCTAGTAAGACATGAACATGTCTATTTCTTCACTAGCTTGTCCTTCCTTAAGGACAGGGATCATCTTTTATTCAACTTTGAGTTCCCATTGCATCATTACAACAGAATATACACTAGAGACACATGTTTATTAAATGAGTGAGTGAGTAGATGAATGGATGAATAGATGGATACTTTCCTCTAAGTATATGTATTTATATGCATAAAAGTTCTTAGAAAAAGGAATCATATCTAATTTTTAATCTTCTCAATACACAGCAGAATACATGTGCATATTGTAGGAGCTAAATATAAATATTTACTGAATGAAAAAACTTGTATGAGATGCTAGAATTTAAAATAATTAGAATTATAAGAATTTAAGCAAATCTTTGTTTTATATTATTCTCTTTTTTATACTAGAAGCTACAGAATGTTATTTAGCCACTTTTCCTTTAGCACCAAGAGTGAAGCACACTCTTTACTTATGACATAAACCATCACCCTTACTAAAGTCACTAATATACAAGAATAGGGATCTAACAGAAACCAGAATTGTTGTTCATGTAAATTTTGGTGAATTGCATTTAAATAGCAAATAGCTTCATCTCTAAATACTGGACTAAAAGAATAAAAACTAAAGTTCACTTTCTTCTACGAAGTTCTCTTTTGAAATGGCAAATAGACTTGTGGTGAGAATGTCTTTCAATATATCAAACTGGAAACTTAATTGCTTTATCATTTTCTTTAGAATATGTAGCTTCAGAATTTTAAATTAGGTTAAGATTTTTGGTGCTGCTCATACAATGTTTGGTGTGAATATATGTGGGACAAGTTTTTTGGAATGATAATTGGACATTATCTATCAAAATGTAAACTATACATAACCTTTGACCCATTGAATCCACTTTTACGAATCCATCTGAAATAAGAAACTAGAACACAGAGAAATATGTACCAAAAAATTTTGAAGCAATGTTATTAGTTAGAGATGATTTAACTAGCCATCAGTGTGGAAATGGTTATATAAACTGAAGTATTCTGATACTATACTGCTGCTAAAAAGAATGAAGTGGGTCTGTATGTATTGATATGGAAGAATGTCAATGATAAAGTCTTGCAGAAGCTGGGTAGTGAGCACTTACTCTTCTCTCTATTTTTTTAAATGTTTGAGAAATTTCCATAAAACAAAAGTTTTTTTTTTTTTAATATCGTCTAGAGTACTACTTCTGCTTCAGGTCTAGAAAGCTTCAAGAGAACATAACTTTCATCCCAAGAACAAGAAGAACCCAGCTAATCTACAAAAACATAATTTTTTTTAATCCACTAGAGACCACAAGGCAACTAAATGAACTAAATTCTAAAGAGTGACAAGTGCCTCGAAAGAAAAAGGGGAACATATAAAATTTTACCTTGGGAATGGGGAGGATATAGGTCAAGTGCTAGAGCACATGCTTAGCATGCACATAGTCCTGGGTTCAATTCCCAGTACCTCCTCTAAAAATAAATAAACCTAATTTCCCCTCCCCCAAAACAAACCAAAAAAAGTTAAAATTTTACCTTGGGCACAGCATGGAAGGATGGAGAGCCACCATTAAGGTAGGTAAGAAGAAAACAGCTAAACTTTTAACAAATTCTTAAAGGCCAGATGTGGCCTGGTGTATCAGTTTTGAATAAGTAGGAACCCTAGAATTCCACAAGGAACACTGTGCTTGTTTCCAAGCTCTTATCCACCAGGTGATCACAAGAAAGATTAGGGGAAGAGCAAGAGGTAGGAGAGAGTCTCCTTTAGGCAATGATCATCTCGCACTGGGGGAAAGGTGTGAAACACAGCCCACTTCCCCACAACCTTCTGATATAAAGCAAAAGTTTTGAGCACGTAAGGGGCAGGAGGAGAGTAGAAAGTCCCCCATACAGGGACCCAGGCAAAGATCCACGGCTTCTGGGGAAAAGGTAGAAACAAAGGCCCCTTGCCCTAGGGGAGAGCCATGGAAACCTAGGGGCCCGAGATCCTGCAGTAGTACAAAGCAGGGGCCCTGTTGGCACAGGAGAAGAACAGGAAACTCATCTGCTCTAGAGTCTGTGCAGATGTCGAGATCCACCCATAGCTGCATGCTTTTTAAAGAACTACCTTACTCAAATCACTAAAATCATCAGTTCTATTAAGGATCATTCTTCTCTACATGAAGTAATCAGATAGTAGTGGAGAATTTTGCAAGGAATCAGAAACAGCTAGTGAGTTATCCTCCAAACCAAGCTGGAGAGGATATATTCTCTTCATTTTCAAATGGAGCCTATAAAATCGATGGTGATTACCTTCTAATGCTGAGAGGACTAAGTCTACTAATGAGAATTTTTTTTCCAAACAGTTTTCTCCTGTAATTATGGTATCTGGGCTTACTGCAGGCAGCTTACTGTAGGAAAAACAACAAGCTTTGGTATTTCCCAGGCCTATGGGATCATGTGCAGAATGCTAAGCATCAGTTTCCTCATTTGTAAAACAGGAAGTAGTGGAAAGTGCTTACCCATGTGGTTGCCTATGAAATATATAAAACATCTTCAGAATAAAACAAATGGCTTTGTCCTTGGCATATGAAAAACATATACTGTAAATGCTTGGGGCCTTTTCTCCTCACCCCACCACTACGCTATTTCTGAGTATTTTGTGTTATGGATTTAGCCATTGTTTGCAGATCTTACTGCTATATACCACTCTTAGACAAAGGCTTTGATGCAGAAAGCCATATTTCTTGTTCTTTTGCACCTGGCTGAACTGCGAACTGTTCTATTTTTTTCTTTGTTTCACTTTCTTTTTTATTGACGTATAGTCAGTTTTCAAAGTTGCATCAATTTCTGGTGTACAACATAATGCTTCAGTTGCTCTCTTTCTTATCTGCTTGCCCTTTGCCTCAAGGTTGCAAGACATTTCTGCAGCCCTCCTTCAGCTCCTATCATAACTGTGTATGTGTTTTTACTGATGCTGTTTTTTAATCTTATTATAATAATTGCCATTAAGCTGAAGTTATTTCTCTGTCCCAGTGAATAAATGACACATGGGAATATTTCTAGGCAACAAATTGCCCTGTACTTAGACATTTTCTACATCCTGATTCTTGATCAGTTCATCTTCTGTCTTAAAAATAATACTGTTTTTGAGCTAGAAGACAATTTAGAGGACATCCAGCTCATCCCCCAGGAGAGGGCAGTCAGCCAGTTAATGACAGAACCAAAATTGAAACCCAGGTCTTCTGCCTCATCTCATCATTATCAAGCAAATCGGCTAAGTGATTTTAAAAATCAAGTAACTGTGCTAATCTCTGTATCACAATTAAAGGTCTCTAAAATATGTAAAAATGCCAGGGTGAAAGCTTCTATGAGTGAAAGCACTCCAGGACTTCAGAAGAAAAGGAGCTGTATTAATCCAAAGTTGTAGCAGCATTCATTATTATTACTATTGTTATTCAAACAATTGAATTATTTCAGCTAATTTTACCCTTGTACTCTGTTAGATTAAAGATGACCACAGAATTTTTGCTAGCTTCCCCCCACCCCCTAGAATCTGGGCTGAACTTGATGACCTCATGACCTATGAAATACAGCAGAAGTGAGGCCCTAGGACTTCTGAAGCTAAGTCATAAGAAGTCTTGCAGCATCCACCTGGGTCTCTTGGAATCTTCTTCCTGAACACCATAAACTGGCATGTAAGAGATCCAAATATACAGCTTAAAACAACAACAAATAACTCCATTTTAAAGTGGGCAAAAGACTTTAATAAACATTTCTCCAAAGAAGATACACAGATCACCAATAAGCACATCAACAGATGCTCAACATCACTAGTTATTAGGAAAATGTGTATCGAAACCACAATGAGATACCACTTCACACCCATTAGAATAATTACTATTTAAAAAAAAACAGAAAATAAAATATATTGGTGAAGATGTATAGAAACTGGAACACTCATGTATTGATTATAAGAACGTAAAATTGGTGCAGCCGCTCTGGAGGACAGTTTGATGACTCCTGAAAAAGCTAAACACAGAAATACCATATGGTCCAGTCATTCCACTCTAGGTATATACCCAAAAGAATTGAAAGCAGGGACCTGAACAGATATTTGTACATTCATATTTATAGCAGCATTATTCATGATAGTCGAAAGGTGGAAACAACCCAAGTGTCTATCAACAGATGAATGGATAAACAAAAGGTGGTATGTATACAATGGACTAGGATTCAGCCATAAGAAGAAATGCGGTTCTGACACTTGCTGCAATGTTGATGAACTTTAAAGATATTATGCTAAGTGAAGTAAGTTAAAAACAAAAGGATAGATATTGTATGATTCCACTTATACAATGTACCTAGAATAGGCAAATTCATAGAGACAGAAAGTAGATTAGAGGATACCAGAGGCTGGGGAGGGGGAAGGCATGAGGAATGGGGAGTTATTGCCTAATGGGTGCAGGGTTTCTGTGTGGGGCAATGAAAAAAATTTGGAAATAGATGATTGTACTACATTGTGAGTGTACGTAATGCCACTGAACTGAAACTTTAAAATGGTTAAAAAGGTAAATTTTATGTTATGTATATTTTACCACAATAAAAAAAAACAAGAAAAATTGGCAAGTGATATCACATATTTTAAAAGAAAAGAAGAAGAGGAAACAGAAGAGGAATAAGAAGGAGGAGGAGAAAGCTGTTCTAGTCCTAATACCTTGAGACCCTCACAGGGGAGGCCATTGTAGGTGCACTGGTTGACAGACCCGGCTGATCCTGACCTCCCAAGAATCCCTGCAGGAGCCAAACAAGCAACGACAAGGTCCTACTGTATAGAGCACAGGTAACTATATTCAATGGCTTGTAGCAACCTATAGTGAAAAAGAACATGAAAAAGAATATGTATGTATATATATATAACTGAATCACTATGCTGTATACCAGAAACTAATACAACATTGCAAATCAACTGTACTTCATTACAAAAAAGTAAATGGGAAAGGAGCCAGACAGGCAAGTGAAGCTGCCTTCCTTTCTCCAGAGTAGCCTGACTTCCAGCTGATTACCTCTGAGTGACCTCAAGCAATGTCTCTTGGAACTGAGGAATTACCTAGCTGAGCCCTGCCCCACTCCTCAAAATCACAGACCTAATAAAATAGTCGCTGTTTGAAGTTGCCGGGTTTCAGGGTAATCTGTTGCACCAGGCATAGATAACCAGAACGTACTCCCCTACTTTCTGTAAGTGGGTTGGCCTGATGGTTAACGGTGGATCTAGAAGAGTGATATCAGTAAAAAATACCACTCAGGCAAGTTTTAGGATGTTTGGAGAAGCATTTGGAGGGTGTCCAATGCTGGTCCCCCTCATCTAAGGTGGAGGTCAAAACAATCTGCCTTAAGCATTGTATCCTAGGTTGCTGGTAAACATCCTTTACAGACAAAGGCCAATTCAGCCATAAATTTAAAAGTTTACAGCCTGTATTTTGCTTTCATTCAAAATGAAGTTACTTTTATGAAGTCTGGGGATGGGGGGTGGGTAGTACACATCATAAAAAGTACTACTATTCCCTTTACTGAAACGTCAATGAGGAAAGTGATACTATTTTTCCACACAAAAATATTACTATTTGGTGATATTTGAGAAACAGAATTATGAAAGCTGCTTTCTAATTTTTGTCCTAAAATTGGAAGGTGAACAGGCTTTGCTGTGCCTATGAACTTGGGGCTGCTCCTCAAGGCCTCAGTGGAGAGGAGTATCTGTTTGAGGCAAAAATAAATAGTTACTACCTGTACGCTATAGTGTGTTATGACAGATGCCAGGAGACCTGAGTCCTTTGCTCACTTTCACCCACCATGGAACGTGAGCAAGATACATGACTTCTCTGGAAGTGTGTTTCTTCATCCACAGAAATCAGCACACTGGAATAAGCAACCTAAGATATGACACTTAGAATCTTGATGCCCAAGCTGCACCCCAGGCCAATTACATGGGAAGCTCTGTGGGTAGGACTCAGTACTCAGGAGTTTTTTTAATTCCCCAGTGCCTTTCAATAAAGGCAAGGTTGAAAACCACTGAAATGGAGGAATGAGGCATGGATATATCTTTAAAATTTCCATCCAGCTCTAAAAATGTTGTAACTTAGCTATTTCATCAATGCACTGGAAGAGGGTGGTCCTCTTTTCATGCCATGGCTCTTGGTCCCAAGAAGCATCTGAAGCATGTAGTGCTCCAAAGCATTGGATACTGGATAAACTGATCAGTGTGTCTGCTCTTTGTCCATCTACAAGTCCCCACAAGCTGAGAAAATGTCTCCTTCTCATCATTTTCCTAAGGAACAGATTTCAGTATGCCTTAGCAGGAGATGAAGTAAAGAAGATCTGTATGCCGTGGTTCATTAAGATTGATATAGCCTTACTTGAAATGATGTAACCTACCTTTATGGATGTCATCAGCCTTAATAAGCCTGTAGAGAATTTCCATCTGATCTATGACAACAAGGGTGGCTTTGCTGTCCATCGTATTACACCTAAGGAGGCCAAGCACAAATTGTGCAAAATGAGAAAGATCTTTGAGGGCACAAAAGGAATCGCTCATCTGGTGACCTATGATATTCACAACAATCCACTACCTGTACTCCCTCATCAAAGTGAACAACATCATTCAGATTGATTTGAAAAGTGGCAACTACTAACTTCATCCAGTTTGACTGGTAACCTGTGTCTGGTGATCAAAGGTACTAGCCTGGGAAGAATTGGTGTGCTCACCAACAGAGAGAGACACTCTGGTGTTTTTGATGTGATTCATGTGAAAGATGCCAATGGCAACAGCTTTGCAACCTGGTTCTCCAACATTTTTGTTATTGGCAAAGGCAACAAAATATGGATTTTTTTCTTTCCCAAAGAGAAGATATCTGCCACACCATTCTGAAGACAGAGACAAGAGAAGGGTGGCCAAACAGACCAGTGGGTAAAATGATGTCTAGGTGACATGATTGGAGAAGTTTTTGTACTTAAGTAAAGATAATATGGCATGAATAAATAAATGAATGAATATTATGTAAACTGATACCTCAAAATGCTATAATTCCTTTAATAAATATTTATCACATGCTATGTTCTTGGTATTTTGCTTAACACCACAGATACCAAGAGTAGTTCAGCATTCTAGATAGTGGGGGGAGCAATCAAAAAGAAATAGAGACGTATTCAGTCTTAATTCAAGGGAAGAAATTGAGTGGTCACTTCTCCTTGGAGGAGGGGAAAGAGATTCAAAGAGGAGATAACGTGACCCAACTCTTCAAGGATGATCTGGCACTCAATAAAAATAAGGTGCAGTAGTGGAGCGTAGAGGAAGGACAACTCCAGTTGTCCAGCTCCCTAATGTCTAACATTTACACTAAAACTATTGATATGATTAAGTGGAGACCTCTGTTTTGGTTAGTTCCGTGACAACAGCAAACTTTCCTAAAAGGGCTTGTCTTATGAAAAAAGGGCTCAAAGGCAATGTGATAGTTCAACTACTAATAACAGCTACCAGTTATGAGATGCTACCATGAGCCAGCACTGTGCTAAGCACACGATATTCATGAGTTCAGTGACTTCTGATCACACATGCTAACTGCCTCAGAATATTCAAGGGCCATAAGATCATTTGGATTTGTTCTATGTGGTCCTGGGTTAGAACCAGGCTCAATAAGTGGAAGCCACAGAAAGACAGATTTCAACTCAACAAAAGGAATAGTTACCAAAGAGGCCATACTAGGCCAGACCAAATAACCTCTGGACAAAGTAAGTTTTCCACTGTTTAACACTTTATTATTTGCCTTTGTAATAGACTGTTTTTACCCCAAAACTACTTAGAGATTAAGAACAAAGAGGCAAAGACAGAATGTAAAGAATTCTGAGTTTTTAAGAGTTTGTTATTCATCTCATCCACAGATACATCTCTATTTCCTACAAGACCAGCAGGAGGGAAAAAAAAGATAGGGAGAGAGAAGCTCTTGTCTCAAGTAAAATGCAAGCTTAAGCAGCTGGAGCACATGGAGTTCCATTGGGATGTGTGCAGCAAGTTAGTAAGGTGCACCTCACGAAACTCTGAAAAAGTGGTCCTTGAAGCTTACAGTCCCCTCTTCTAGTTATAGAGGTAAACTGGTGCCCAGAGTGCCAGTGTCAGCTGCCAGTCCCTTGCCTGGGTGGGTTCTTGTCCCCTGACATCCATCCATCTATGGAGTCTACCTACCCATGTGCTTTTTACTCTGAACCTCTTGTTTTGACAGATGGCTTTAACTTCAAATTACAAATAATTTTCTCTCTGGGTACGATCTCAGTCCCTAACTTCTGTTTAACATTTTAGGTAATAGCCTGCCGTTCATCATCTTAAGCAATTTACAGATTTAATCTTACACTTTGTGTGCATACATATGTATGTAAATACATACAATAGCCTGCCGTTCATCATCTTAAGCAATTTACAGATTTAATCTTACACTGTGTGTGCATACATATGTATGTAAATACATACGTGTTCTGATACAAATAATTTCCTGCTTCATTATTTTCTCACACAACATCCTGAACCACAGGAGGGTAAAGAAGAGGAAGCCTCCCGTGAACTGGGTACTCCCCACATCTCTATCACCACTACACCATACTTGAAGGACTCCACAACCCTCCAACTGGTAGAACTGTTGAAAAAGGCCTCCAAGGATCAGGTGGGTAGTGGAATGAGATTACCTGGAATTGCTCTCCCACATCTAAGAATCTGTAACTTTCTGATAATTAACTTGAGTTGAAATCAGCCTTGAGATGGGCCTATTTCCCATATCTGTCTTTCAGTCACAAGTTATAAATAATCATGGTTGCCTTTCCGAGATCAGTGAGGGGAAGGGAATGGGAGGATCAGAACACAAATGACATCACTGACTGACTGGTTGCAGCCAAAATTATAAAAATGAATAACACATGTTCTTATGCTTAGGAAGTTCATAGTCTGCTAGGGGAAACAGAGCCATTCCAGATCATTTTAGAACAATGTGGCAAATAAAGTGATTTTTAAAAAGATACAAGATGTCATGGGACCACAATGGAGGCACACACAGTAAGGTGCAGAATTTGGAAATCATCTGGAGAAAGTAATTATTAAAATTAATCTTAAAATAAAAGTAGGATTTACACTGGCATGTCAAGGGAGATATCAGTATTCTGATGTGGTGTTGTGTTGTGTTGTGTTGTGTATGGAGGTGAAAATTCTACTCTAGACCAGAGACATCAAGGCCAGCATGGATGAGAGATGGGGCTGGAGAAGACAGGAGGGGCCAGACCACCAAAGACTTCAGTGCCTCATTAGGGCATCTGGGCTTTACCTTGGTGGCAGGAGGAAGCCATTGTTGGGTCTTAAGCAAGAGAATGACATGGTCAGATATGCTTTTCAGATAACTGTGGCATGGCTTTGTAAAAAATTGATTTGAGGAGGCAAGACAGGAGGCAGGGACTACTGCAGGAGACTGCTGCAGTAATCCAGAGAGGAGATGATAAGGGCTTGAACCTGGGTGTTAGTAGTTAGGAAAACAAATAAAGTTGAGAAATATTACATGGTGAAATAGGGAAGCTCATGAGATGATTGGGCATGGGGGTGTCAAATAGGGGTGGATGAGGGACAATTTCCAGGTTATTCCAGGTATATCTTTACAAATATATGTTTTCTTTTCTTTGTGGTAAATACCTAGAAGTCAGATGGCTGGATCATACAGATGTTTTACTTTATACAGAACTGCCAAATTGCCAAATAGTTTTATTTTATACAGAACTGCCAAATAGTTTTCCAAAATGGTTATATGATTTTATGTTCCCACCAGTACCATATAAGATTTCACTTCCAATTGCTTCATATCTTCACCAATGTAGGTATTGTCAAGGTTTATCATTTTGGCCACAGGAGAAGTCAAACACAATACATTTTTCAGTATCTGCTAACACTTTGGAACATTCTATTATAATGGAGAATTTCATACATTCACTCAAGCATTAGATGTATCCATCAGTCAGCTTCAGTGATTATCAACTCATGGCCAGTCTGGTTTCATCTTCATACCCATCCATCCCCTCCTCTCATATTATTTTGAAGCAAATCCCAGACATTATATCACTTCTTCCATAAGTATTTCAGTATTTCCTCTAAAACAGAAGAACTCTTCTTAAATTAAAATGCAATTACATTTATGCGATGCAAAAATCCTTACCAAAATATTAGCAAATAGACTCCAACAGCACGTAAAAAAGATCATACACCATGATCAAGTGGGGTTCATCCCAGGGACACAAGGATGGTTCAACATACTCAAATCAATCAATGTAATACATCACATCAACAAGAGAAAGGACAAAAACCGCATGATCATCTCACTAGATGCAGAAAAAGCATTTGATAAAATTCAACACTCATTTATAATAAAAACTCTCACCAAAGTGGGTATAGAGGAAACGTATCTCAACATAATAAAAGCTATATATGACAAACCTACAGCCAGCATAGTACTCAATGGTGAAAAACTCAAAACCTTCCCACTAAAATCTGGGACAAGACAAGGCTGTCCACTCTCACCACTCCTATTCGACATAGTCTTGGAAGTACTAGCCACAGCATTCAGGCAAGAGAAAGAAATATAAGGGATCCAAATTGGAAAAGAAGAGGTAAAATTGTCACTATATGCAGATGACATACTATATATTACATTTCTTTAAAAAACAGTACTAGCTTAATATCATTAAATATTCAGGTAATGTGCAAATTCTAATTGTCCCAACAATGTCATAAATTTTTTGTACAGTTTGTCTGCTCAAATCAGGATCCAAATAACTACACATGGTACAATCAGTAAATTTGTCTTTAGAGGATCTTTTAATTCAAAGGCTCCCTTTTCTTTACTTTTATTCTCTGCAATGTTTTTGTCAAATAAATTGCATTGTTTGTCCTCTAAAGTTTCCCTCAGATTGGGTTTTGCTGGTGCATTATGTAAAATATTCCTCTGTCTTCTGCATTTTCTGTATATTGTACTTTGGATCTAGGAGTTTAATCATATTCCAGTTCAATTTTTTTAAGCAACATTACTTCATATTTGTATTGTGTTCTTCCATCAGGAGGCACATGATGTCTGCTGTCTTTCTTTTTTATGTCAGCACTGCTGATGCTCAATGCCTAGATCCTTCACTCATTTGGGGTTGCGAAATGGTGATATTCCAATTTTATTCTATCTTCATTTGTGTATTGAGATACTTCTATAAGAAGAATCTTTTTCCATCTACTGATTGGTTACCCTAAGGTACAATTCATATAAAAAAGACAATAAATTCTTATTTCCCTTGATTTACCAATGTTTTAAACAATGAATTCTCTACAATTCTTCAATGGACCAATTTGTTTAGGGCTTTTTTTGTATTATTAGGATAAACATATTTGGTGTGCTTTAATTCATTGCAGTTAATATCATTTTTGATGATCATTTTTTCTGCCAATCAAAAAGTACTTAGTCCACTGACAAATAGCTTTTAAAAACATTATTATGCTTCAAATGGTTTTTACTTTCAGTTTGATGCATGGCTGTCTTTCTAATTCAAGTAATTACACAGTATAAGGCAGTGCTGAGAAGGGGCAAGATCTTTACAACAGCATCATTGTTGCCAGCATCTTCAGAGAGCACCCACTCTGCCCTGGCCTCTTGTGTAAGCCTGTCTTGAAGGAAAGTTCCCCTGTCATGGACTTAGCTTGTGCTCTTCTATAACATAGAAGGGCCACTCAGAAGGCTACTAGAACTTGGGCAGCAGAGCACAGTGGTATTCACTAGAGCCCTGATCCTGACTACTTGGGTTAAAATCCTGGCCCAACTGTCAAACTCAGTGAAGTTATTTTATCTCTTTCTACCTCATTTTCTCTATCTGTAAAACAGAGAGTAGTAACAGTATCTCAAAGGGATGTTATGCTGATAAATGAGCTAATAGATGCAAAACACCATTTGCCTGGCATATGGTGAGTGCTCAATAAATGTACAAAATTATTACTGCTCTCATCATTCAAGCTGAACCCGGATTTCCTTTAGAACTCTCAGACCTACCCAGGAGTGGAGGTTTGAGACCTCAGATGCCTGCAGGACCACTAAAACGCCAGTCTCTGCTAAGAAGAAAAATACAGCAATTAGGTGCATGAGTAAGAGACAGTTGAACCATGCCATGCGCTAACTTTCACAAGACACAAGAAGGAAAAGAAAGCTGTGGCTCTTAGTGTACATTCCTAATTCTGTCAACTTAACTCATTTTTCCTGGGCCCTCTTATGTGCCAACTGGAATTATCTACTTTGGTAAAGACTTAAAACTTTGGAAAGCATTTTTACCTGCATCATCTCACTTGCTCCACTTAACAGTCCTGGATAGAGGTAGAGATGATCATCCCTTTTTTGACAAACAAGGGAGCTGGCAGTGACTTGCCCAAGGTCACAGAGTCACCTACAGGCACAGCAAGAACTAACCAGATTTTCTGTTTTATAGCAGCTTGAGGCCATCATGGCTGCCTCCTTTTATCCACTGATTTATTAGTTCAATAACTATTTATTGAGCACCTATTCATTTGTCAGGCACTGTTCTAAGACTAGAATGTTGTTGATATAGCAGTGGAGAGGAAGAACCACACAGACAAAAATTCTTGCCTTCGTAGAG
The DNA here is from genome assembly GCF_048773025.1 of Camelus bactrianus. Classification (NCBI taxonomy): domain Eukaryota; kingdom Metazoa; phylum Chordata; class Mammalia; order Artiodactyla; family Camelidae; genus Camelus; species Camelus bactrianus. Next base: position 56,378,584 of record NC_133543.1, read on the forward strand.
TTTACTTTCTAGTGGGAGGAAACCAAAACAAGCAAACAAATAAAAACGCATAGCATGTCAGATACTAATCAGTGCTAAAAAGTAAAGCAAAGAATGATAATAGGGAGTGTAACAGAGGGACAGGGATGGGTTACAGCTTTAACTGACTAGTCAGGGAAGGCCTTACTGAGAAGGACAATTGAGTCAAGTGAGGGAGGTAAGGGAGGGGCCTTGCAAATATTTGCAGGAGGAGCTACCAGGCAGAGAAGTGGCAAGGGCAAAGGCCCTAATTGGGAGGCAGGCCTAGCATGTTGTAGGAACAACATGGAGGTAACTGTAGCTGTGGTGGAGGCAGCAAAAAAGAGATGGTATCAGGACCAAACTGTCTAGGGCTTTGTAAGTAATTGTAAGGCAGTTAACTTTTATTCTGAGGTAGATGAGATGCCACTGGAGGACAATCATATAATCCTTACCAGGAAGTGAAATCAATAATAATATATGATAACCCTAAGGTGACCCAGCAATTCCAATCCTAGGTATTATACGCACGAGAAGAGCACACATATGTGCACCAAAAAACATACATAAGAATGTTCATAGCAGCGTCATTCAAAATAGCCACAGATGAATACAACCTAAATGTCAGAAACAACAGAACAGATAAATACACTTTCTTTATGGATGTTATATTTCAATGATGTGTATTAAAGAAATAACATGAACAAATGAAAGGTCTATGATATCTACCCATGCTCAATGATTGAGCACCTACTATTACCAGGCACTGTTAATCACACTCAGCTTAATTGTTGGATTACTTATTATTATTGTATCACATACAACAGATCTTCAGGGAAGGGGTCTTAGTTCTCTTGATACAGTAGCAAGTTCTTTGTTTTGAGAGAAGAGGCCTAATGTTAAGCCCAGCCACCCACCTGTGGTACAATAATCAGGCAATGACAGAAGGTCCTCTTCTTAAGTGGTAAGATAAACACTTCTTAAGTGCTAAGATCTGCAAAACCTGCTCAAGCTCTTAACAAATACTTTCAATGAAGCACACCTGAATGTGATGTCTATCAGAAAATATAATCAAGAATAGATAAGTAGCCCAGAAATGAACCCACAAACTTTTGGTCAACTAATCTTCGACAAAGGAGGCAAGAACACACAGTGGAATAAAGACAGTCTCTTCAGCAAATGGTGTTGGGAAAACTGGAAGCAGCATGTAAAGCACTGAAGCTAGAACACTCCCTTACACCATACATAAAAATAAACTCAAAATGGATCAAAGACTTAAACATAAGACAAGATACAATAAAACTCCTTGAAGAAAATATAGGCAAAACATTATCTGACATACATCTCAAAAATGTTCTCCTAGAACAGTCTACTCAAACAATAGAAATAAAAGCAAGAATAAACAAATGGGACCTAATGAAACTTACAAGCTTCTGCACAGCAAAGGAAACCATAATTAAAACAAAAAGACAACCTACAGAATGGGAGAAAATTTTTGCAAAAGATGGAACTGACAAAGGCTTGATCTCCAGAATATATAAGCAGCTCATATGACTTAATAAGAATAAAACAAACAACCCAATCCAAAAATGGGCAGAAGACCTAAACAAGCAATTCTACAATGAAGACATACAAATGATCAATGGGCACATGAAAAAATGCTCAGTATCACTAATCATCAGAGAAATGCAAATCAAAACTACGATGAGGTATCACCTCACACCAGTCAGAATGGCCATCAATCAAAAATTCACAAATGACAAATGCTAGAGAGGCTGTGGAGAAAAGGGAACCTTCCTACACTGCTGGTGGGAAAGCAGTTTGGTGCAGCCACTGTGGAAAACAGTATGGAGATTCCTCAAAAGATTAGGAATAGACATGCCTTATGATCCAGTAATCTCACTCCTGGGCATATAACTGGAAGGAACCCTACTTCAAAAAGATACCTGCACCCCAATGTTCATAGCAGCACTATTTACAATAGGCAAGACATGGAAACAGCCTAAATGTCCATCAACAGATGACTGGATAAAGAAGATGTGGTATATTTATACAATGGAATACTATTCAGCCATAAAAAATGACAACATAATGCAATTTGCAGCAACATGGATGTTCCTGGAGAATGTCATTCTAAGTGAAGTAAGCCAGAAAGAGAAAGAAAAATACCATATGAAATCGCTCATATGTGGAGTCTAAAAAAAAAGGAAAAAAAGAACATAAATACAAAACAGAAACAGACTCATAGACATAGAATACAAACTTGTGGTTGCCAGTGGGGAGGGGGGTGGGAAGAGACAGATTGGGAGTTCGAAATTTGTAGACACTGACAGGCATATGTAGAATACATACACAAGATTATACTGTATAGCACAGGGAAATATATACAAGATCTTGTGGTAGCTCACAGTGAAAAAGAATGTGATGATGAAAATATGTATGTTCATGCATAACTGAAAAATTGTGCTCTACACTGGAAATTGACACAACATTGTAAACTGACTATAACTCAATCTAAAAAAATGTAAAAAAGAAAAAGAAAAAAAAAGAATAGATAAGTAACTGTAAGGAAATATGTGACCTTAATTTTTTTTTAATTCTAGTTTAAGAAGAAATTTTTAAAATTCTAGTTAATTGAGAGTAGACTAGCTTACAAAAAGATTTCATGTTTCCTCAATTGTCTTATATTCAAATCTTTTTGCCTATTATTAGATGAGCTATCCATCTGGCATTTAAATCTTATCTTCTAGGAGACAGGCTGACATGGTGGGTTTCTTACATTTTAAACTAAGGGATATATAGAGCAGTCATTAGAACCAGACCCTCAATTAAAGTCAGGCTGTATTAAAGCCAAATTACCTTAAATATGACATGTTTTCGTGTTCTATATTTTTAATGTATTATTAAATACATTATGTGAGTATTTGTAGAGGCCCACAAGGTGTGTATTACAGTCTTATGGCAAGAGTATTCAATCTCTACCCCAAGAGTAAGATCACAATAGAACCAAAACTCAGATGGGTGGAGGAAAAAAACAGAAATGACTCTGGAAAATACTTAGGGAAATAAGAAACCCAGAGCCTAAAGCAAACCATAAACCACAGCTTTCTAATTCCAAGATGATAGTGGGGAACATCTGTTTACCAGTTAAATACGCTGCCATTTACATAAGGAAGTACATTTAATGGACAAAGCATTAAGATCACTGAAGGGTGACATGTTTTGTTTGCAGGAATATGTGATTGCACAGCCTTTGCAACCAGTAGTCACGTCCAGCATAACTGAGGAGCCCAGTGAGCCCCTCCCACTGCATCAAATTCTCGCTGTTGAAATCCTGTGTCTGGCAAAGAAAACAAAGCTGCCCTGGATACTCCATGTTGTGAGTTCCAGGACCACAGAGCAAGTGGAAGATTCTCCTTGGAGACATTTTATGCTAAGAAGCCACAGAATCTAAAACCATGAAAACTAATAGTGTAATGACTTTGAGTTTTTATACTTATTTCAATCATTTTAAAAAGATGGAACCAGCAAGAACTTTCCTAAACACCTTGACTAATAAATTGTCAGTGTTTAAACAACAATTACATTATGAAATGGAAATTAGCTGTTATGATCAAGCCATATGGCTAATATAATTGATTGGTTCATATTTTAAAGAAGATAGAAAGCACAACCCAAAGAATAACTAAATAGATTTTACAAAATTATCTAGAAGTGATAAGTTCTATTTTGTTGGACAGGTTAGGGTTTTTTATGTGAAGAACAGAGAAAAACCTTTGTTATCTCTGATTTTTGAATAGAAACCATGATTAACAAAAAAAATCCTCACACAAAATGGAAATTTGCACATATGTATATACACACACAAAAGATATATATTTATGTGGGGCAGAGACAGTAAAGTGAGAAGCTATACAAATAATTCATGACTATAGCTGATAGCATGAGAAAAAATTGTTCTGGGTTTTCTCCCTGTTTTAAAAGTACACTTCAGCATATGTGGAGTAACTCTGCAGTTATATCATGTTTGACTATGTTTATCTGCAGCCTTCCTCTAATACATGCCAATTTCCTTCACTGATACTGGAGATACTAAGATGTGTTTACAGAAAAAATATCTCCAGGCTTGTTGGGGACACATCTTGAGTTTTTAAAGTCACAAACTGGGCACAGTTGTCCCTTCTCATCTGAATGTCCTGAACACCTTCTCTGAAACTGGATCGAGTCTTTTCTTCTGTTGATCTCTCAATCTGTCTGAAAATAAGCCCTAGACATTCTATACTGGAAATGTTATGTCTTTGGGGGTTTTCTCCTCTTTGCTTAGGCTTTGTTGGGGGGTTATTGTTATTGTTATTATTTTTAGTGAATTGCTGGCTCTGTCCTCCTGGGTTGCTAGTACAAAATGCTTCACATAGGTTATTTCCTCTAACTTTCACAAAGATCCTTTAAGGAAGCATGATTATCATCATCCCCATTTTACAGATGAGGAAAATACGAATCAAAGAGTATAGTGGATTTGCCATTGTAGAGCAGCAGAGACCAGAAGACAGATTACTTCTAAGCCCACATTATTTTCCCTGGGCTATCTGCAAAGACAACTTTATCCACTGCTTTTCTTCACCCTTTGAAATGGGTTTCTGGAAAGTGGTGATGGCCAGTGTTGCCCTAACTTTTAAAAAAGGCAAGGGTGGGGGGGAGTGGGAAGGAGGTGTTTCACAATAAATAGGGACCTTGAGTTGAGGAAGTAAGGAATTTTTCTCAAATCGGTTCAGCCAAAGCAGGCCTGGCATTTTTAAGCCCACTGGCCTCTACCTTTGAGCACCCACTCCTCTTCAACACTTCATATCCACAGGTCCTGAGTCCACTGGGTCTTATCCTGCCTGTATGTTAGTGTAAGAGAGAGAGAGGATCTTGTGTTTGCCCTAATGTCTGCATAAAGGGAAATGGCATATATGGAGTGCCTTCTAAAAACACATCACAGGCTTTCTGTGTGACATGAAATGACTCGTGAAATCCTTTGAGGTAGAACTATTATTTATTCCCATTAGGCAGAGAAGGACACTGAGAAAGGTTAAGTAACTTGCTCACAATCTCAGAGTAGATGATCCAGATGGAGGCAGGGATTGTAGACTTGACCAAGGGGTCCCCTGGGACCACTCTGCGGGGCTGTGTCACTTGAGTTCTCCTTAGCGCTAGCCTAGATTTAGTACAAGGGTCCTAGCCCCGCAACTAATGGTAGGGCAGAAGGCAGCGGGAGGAAGATGGAGGGCGTGAGAGTGCCCAACCCAGGAACAGGCACTCGAGCTTCGTTAGTCCAACTCTTCCTTTACGAATGAAGTTTAGAGAAGCAGCTAGACAGAAAACCCGGGCATCACCAGAGTCCCAATTTCTGCTGACCCTTTGCCATGCGGTGAGAGGCGCATGTGCACGCATCTGCCTGCCCACAGCAACAACGGAGGCCCTTGGGACAGTGTGAAGTTAGCAAGCGCCCTGCATTAACACTGGTGGCACGTTATAGAAAAGCCCCTGTAGTGTCCCGGCTCTTTGAAAACGGGAGGCCACGCTCTCCCTAGAACAACGTCTAGGGGTCCGACACTTTCCAGGAAATCTCCGGATGTTTCAGGGCAACCCCGCGATAGCTTTTCTAGCCGCCAGTCCCTGGGAGCGGATACCAGGCCTGCGGGGCCAGAGGTTGGCGCCTCTACTACCGGGAAAACGTTGCGGGCGGGGCCTGCCCTGCCCCAGCGCTCCTTCCCGGCCCTGCCCGGGCGGCTGCCGAGTCCATGTCCCCACTCGGCGCGACTGGCCAACACCCGGCTCCCTTGACCCTCGCTGCACAACTGACTCAGGTGCGATAGGTGTCAAGTCTTAGTCCAGGTCCAAAGTCTGGGTCCAGGGCCGCTCCCAACAAGCCCTCAGCTGCCTCTGTGTATGCGGCTGCGGACTCAACCTTGACATCCCCTGGTTACTACAGGATAGCGCATCTGTGACCTCTTTTTTTAGCTTCTGTTTCTTCAAAGAAAAAGGGAGTTGGAACCGAAGGTGGCCGTGGGACCTGGAGTTACCATCGGGCCAAAAGCCAACGTTTATTTCCCTTCCCTTTCTCTTAAAAAAAAAAAAAAAAATCCCCGGCCCTTCAAGGCCACTAATGCCCAAGGACAGAATTGTAAGAGGGACGGAAAGCCCTCGGTGATTTTCGCCGGCGCCGCGAGTCTGGATGCTGGTAGAAGCCGGCGGGAGCGGACCTGCTTCGCGTCAGGAGCACCAGGGTCGGGCCCCGCGGTGTTGGCCCCACTTCCGGGCCTGCGAGGACGCGGCGGGCCAGGCTTGGCCGGCTAGGGGAGCGGAGAGATAGCCAGGCAGGGCTCTGAGAGCGCCAGCGCCCGACCTGGTCGATGCCCCCTCGGTAACGCGAGCCCTTCTTAGCGGGATTCCGCTCCCGCATCCTGATCGGCGCTCATTAGTTGGAGAAAGGACTCTTGGCAAGTCGTCTCGGCACTTTTAGAGCCAAGTTCCTGAGGGTCTAGGCCTGTATCTGTTCCCCGCCCGCCAGCCACCCCTGTCCCCTAGCCCCCAGAAACCGCGTAGGCCCCCACGAGCTGGGGAAAGTTCAGGTTTGCACAGCAAGAGGAGGATAGAGGTCAAGAGTTCTGTCGGTCACCCGCCAAAGAGGGGCCGGGACTCCAGGAACACAAGGGAGGTCTTCCACTTCTCAGTTTTCAAAGTGTGAAAGTTTCTAATGCACAGAGTTCATCTGGGTTCACTCTCCATAAGCCCCAACGACCTCCTATCCTAAGAAGACACTTGCCAGTAGGACTTAGTTAAGGCCAACCAGGAGCAAGTCTGATGGTAGTCTTTCAAAAGCCTTCTAAGGAGGGCAGATATAGAGGTCCCTTTTCCATGCGGGGAAACTAAGCTTTCAACAGAAGATTCCAGAAGCTTAAGCCTGCACTTACCTGGCACAGCCGGTCCCCCAGCCTCCTGGGTCAGCTGCTCTGCCTCATCTGGAACCTTCCCCGTGTCCCACCGGTCCCCTTGAATTACTTGCGTTGGACTCCTCAAGGGCAGAACTTCAGGGTCCGCTTCTGTCTCCCAGAATGCTTCCGGGGCGGGGTGAACAGCGCGGTTCCCAGCCGCGATCCGCCCCACCCCTGGGGGCCTCCGAACAAGGTGCTTCAAAAATACCGTCCCTCCACTTGATGAGACGACCGCCCATCAAGCTGTCGTCGCCAGTGCCGTCAGCCCTAAGTCCCTGTAGCCCGGTGGGTCCTGCGCACCCAAGACCCGCCCTGTGCAGTCACCCCAGTTCTGCCTATAAATTTCAAAAGCGGCCACCGAAGCTCAGACCGGAAACAGACGTGAAGGACTTATACCCTTGAGCGCGCCCAATCCGGATCTCCCGCCCAGCAGGCCTTCTCTCTTGCCTGCCAGTGTGAAGGATTACAGGAACAGTAACTACAATGGCTATCATTTACTAACTACGTGCCCAGCAAACTTTAAAAGGTTTTATTGTCTAGAACAAGCCTTTCAACAACCCAAACGAAATAATTTCTATTATTATGCCCATTTTACAGATGAGAAAACTGAGGTGCAGGCAGGTTAATAGATCAATTACCTGAGCTCCATCCAGGAAGAATCTGCTTTCTCCCCACTTTAATTTTAGATAGGATGTGGAGCGTGTTGGTAAGGGAGGCAGCATGTGTTCTGCAGGGCTCTACTGGGCTCTCTGATCCTTTGGTTCTCCCATGTCACCCATCAACAAACCATAGGGAGCATCTCCAGGGACTCTGCTAGAGAAGAGGCAGGGCAAGGGGAGGCAGAACTCAGCTGAGAACCTCAGCCTAGAGACAGACTCATCTCACCTGGCTCTGGATGTTTTAGTTGTACAACCCTGGGCAAGTTGCTTAACCACTTTCAGCTTCTGTTTTCTCAGCTATAAAATAGGAGTGCATAATGCAGGTGGGCAACTTTTAAGATCCTTGTGAGGATTAGATGAAGAGACTTCCTTTTTCCTCTTCTTTTCCCTTTGGTTTCCTCATGGTGCCCAGGATGTATTATGCTCATGATAAGGTATTTTTCTCCCTTTTTGCATTTCTGAAAGTAGCACATAGTGCCTCCCACCCTATCCTACTCACTGCCTGACTCTGCCCACGCACCAGTAGAAGTAAGTGATGCTCTTCCTTCAACCTCAGGCCTAAACCTAGCAAGCCTCTGGGGAGGAGCATTCCTCAGACTTACCTTGGCCTCAGTGAGTGAGTGGCCAAAGGAGGGTGCAAGTCCAGGTCCGCAGACTCCCCACTCCTTCCTATTAACCAGGCCAATTAACATGTAGAACTTACTCTAATGACATGCTCTACCTAGTGTGAGCTTTACACATATTAACTCAATCTCCCCAACAATCCATTAAAGAAGGACAACCGCTATTCCATGAATGAGGAAATTGAGGCACAAAAGGACTAGTAATTTGCCTGTGGTCACACAATCAATGAGTAACAGAGGGGGGATTCAAATTACTAGGATTTATTGTCTCTTACATTGGGGGAGGGTAAGCAGTGGGGGAGGGTAGAAACACCCATGCCAGGGTAGGAAGCCAGTTAGAACCTGAGTCCAAAAGATTTCCCTACAGAACCTTTAGGTCCAGAGACTTGCAGGTGACAAGGCCCAGAGTGTCTGCCCACCATCAAACCATATTCTCTTGGCCCCAGCCCCGCCCCCCAGAGGAGCCACTCCCCACAAGCCCTGGACCCCGCTGCCTGAGAGGCCCATCTTCAAACTGCAGCTCTGTCCAGCATTATCCCCAGGCCTGGACCTATCTCAGACCTTACAGCTCCTGAATCTGATGCTGTCCCTGCCCAACTTCCATCATCAGTCTGTCACAGGCACTATTCCTTTCTGGGTCCAGGTCTCTCAACTCCATATGCCTAGGGCTCTTTACTGCTTGGAGATCTGGTCAAATTTCTAGGAAACTTCTGCCCCCTGCCCCCTTATCCCATTTTCTCTCCTCTAGAGACCCCCAGGGCATGGAAACTGGTGCAACCTCTGGGCCATTTCTTTTGTATTTGGGGAGTAGGAGTTGTTTCTTGGCAGATAGGAGGCTGCAGAGAGTTCTGGGCTCCGCATGGTGGATGTGGGGAGAATTGGACCCAGGAAAAAAACCCAATGCCCCTCAACCCCTAGTCCCTTTGAACTCCCCCTCACAGCACCCCAGCTGGGGACCACACCCGACTGGACCCTGAGTGTAAGTTACTACCTCTGGGGATCTCCTCCATGCCTTGCCTTCTGATTAAGGGTGACAGTTAAGGCAGCTGTTTCTGAGCTGGGCTTCTCCCACCCTCCATCCCTCCCATTAGCAGCCCTGGGTGCTTCAGGAGCCTTTGGCATATTCTCTGTCCCCATCATTTATTAATTTGTCCAGTCAACAAACATTTATTGAGCTTCTATTCTGCAGGGATCCAGAGCTAAAACTCAACACTTGCCCTCTCCAGCCACCAGACATTCAAGCCCAAGTGAGGAGAATTCAGTGATCCCTGAGGGGAAGGAGGAACAAATCAAAGAAGGTGGCTGAGGAGCTTACCCTCTGGGAGGAATAGGAATTGGAGCGGGGGCAGAAGCCAATTGGGGCATTCCTGAATAACCCTCTGGAGGTAACTTCCACATGGCCTCTCTCTGGACAGCCTGGTGGTCAGGGAGGAGGTGAGTGGGGCTGGGAGCCCGCTAAGCACCTTCCTGAACTGGTCACTTCACACAGCCCTGGGAACCTCCTGCAGTTGGGCCAGCAGAGCTCTGTCCACTACACATATAGAGGTGGTCTGTCCCAGAGCTGGACAGACGTTGCCTGCCCCTAACCATTTCTGGTCCCATGCATCTGAGTGGTGGTGGTCAACTTGTATAGAGCACCAGCACGCGCCCCCAGGTGATCTGGGCAGTCGAGGGTAGGGGAAGTGACCAACCTTGGCGAAATGAATGGGGAAGGGGGGTTATGTAGGCTAAGGCCAAGAGTTACTGCGAAAACTGCAGCCTTAAGCTTTTTCCCCCTCATTCTGGTCTCATTTGCGTCTCCTGGCTTCGTACCTCGGTCGTGACCACTTGGAAACCTCATGGAACAGGGAAACCACATTAGGGCCGGCAGCGAAGCTCTCGTGGCTCCTCCTCCAGAGGGTCCGTCCTCCATCCGCGGAGGGCGAGGAGGAGCGCGACCCAGCGGGGCGTCACGTACCCCCGCCCCCACTACCCGGAGGGCGTTTGGAGACCCAGCCCTGCGGCGCGTGGACTGGAGCTGTCTTCCCCAGCACCCGGCTCTACCCCCGCCTTCCGGCTGCCCTTGCAGAAACGCTGGGCCACCTTTAGGTGCCTTCTCGCCTGGTCCTCCTGCCCTGGGTGCGGAATGGAGCTAGGAATGTCGGGGTGGGCATCTCCTGGCTGCGGAGTCCCCTGGCCCAGCGGCCAGCCAGGACTGAACCTAAGAAGGCAGAAGTTTCGGGTTCGGGTTCGAAGTGGCGATCTCGGCAGCCCTCCACCAAGAGGATCCGCCCAGAGCAGGGAAGGGCCTGCCTGGGATAGGCCCCCAAATGGGTTTGTGAGTGGTGGTGAGATAGGACACCTCACCCCAGGCCGCGCCTGCGGGCCGGCTGTTGTCCCCGAAGCCGCAGCCTTCAGCCCACTCAAGAAGTCCTTCCTTCTTGTTTGGTCAAAGCCAATGCAGATCTGCCCCATGGGAGCCCCCCCCCCCCCATACGGGTATCCTACCCGCACATACCTTTCTTTGAGGCCGAGACTTCTGGGGCAGCTTAGCCTAGTGGCTGAGATCAGAAACTCAGGATCTGGGCAGCGGGGGGCTGAACTCTGGTCTGCCACTTAGAAAAAGTGTCTATCATGCAGCTCAACTTACCCCTCAGTAAAATGGAGATAATAACAGAAACTATCTCATCAGAGTGGGGTAAGAATTAAGTGAGTTAATATGTAAAAATTGCCCTTAACAGTACCTGGCAAATGGAAAGCGCTAAAGGTTTTTTTTTAAAAGGGGGGGGGGTGGCGGGAGCAGTGGAGAGGGGAGGCAGTGGAAGGTAATGAGTCCCTAGTGGAACACCCATTTTAATCCCTCGTCCCTCTCCGCGAAGCTTTCTGCCCAGGGGCTCTAATCTTGCCTGCCACAATTTGAGTCAGGCCTCGAGGCTGGCAAACCAGCGTGCTTTCGTAGGGAGAGGGGAGGGAGATTGGGGCTTAGAAATCTAAGGCCAACCCTGTCCTCCTGCAGCTTCCACTCCTGGGAAGAACCTGGGCTAGACTACCACTCCCTCAGAAAAGCTGCTATATCTAGCAGGAGATCTACCAGGTTCCCCAGCAGTCTTGGCATGGGGGTAGAAACACAGGGGTCACCGCCTCCTTGACTCAGCTCTTGCCAAAGGGCTCATTAAAAACCCCGGTCTGCAATCCCTGTCCCAGGAATAAGTAAATCGTCTCCTAATCTGGCTTGGAGGAACCAAGGGTCTCAAGAAGTGGCCAGGTTTACCCTCTCAGTCCCCGCCCAAGTCTCCCTGAGAGGGCGAACGCCGGGCCACGCAGGGGCACCATACCGGGCCCAAGACTCGCTTTGAGACAGGGACAAATTATGGGCCAGGAAAGCCGAAGCGCTGGGCCGACGTCATGGCTGACCGAGCTCTCTCCCCAGCCGTTGGGCGGGCCGACAATTCCTAACAACTTCTCTGAAGGAGATGGGTCCGTGTTTATCAATTGGTGCGCCCCGCCGGCCCCTTTCTTTGGTAAACACTCTTTAAACAAACAGCCCATTCACTCTGTTATTGCCAAAGCTGCTCAGAGCTTTAATAAAAGCCCAGGGAAGATCAGAACCCGCGTCCAAGGCTGCTGCTTAATCCAATGAAGGCAATTTCCGAGGATAATTGCGAACATGTTTTAATGCATATGCATGAAAAAGGATTTTTTTCCGAGAGACCGACTTTACATGCTTATGTAATTGATTGAGGCGCTGACCCGCTATTCAAAATGTTATTTGAGAACCATCAGAATGCGTAAACTTGCAAATTGCCCAGCTTGTATCTGAATTAATACCTCATTCATCATCATTATGGGTTGATAAGTTAATTTAACCATTTCATTCTGCCTTAATGAGCTATAGTTAAATTAATGCCACATAATATATGAAAGTAACATTTAAATAGAAGCACTGGGCTGAGACAAGCTGAAGCTGCTGCTATTTGGGCTGAAATAAGGTGACATAAATCTTTTCTTCATTACAGGACCCAGTCTGCTCTACCAGCAGTTATGAAGTATTTATTCATTCACTTTCTTTTGCGAAGTTGCTTTGCCAAATAGCATAGGTAAATTATGTGAGCTTGTAAATAATGCCTGAGGATGTATTTATTAAAATAAAATTGGGGTGGGGTGGGGGAATCTATAAAAAGCAATTTCACAACAAGCTTACCCAATGCCCTAGGAAAGCCAAGGCCTGGACTGCCAGCTTCCCCCAACTTGGCTCAGAGTGACCACAAGGCTCTGGAAGACACCA